>NC_051071.1:24138711-24443341 GCF_004664715.2 Peromyscus leucopus
CTCTCAGACTAGATTGAGGGTGTCAGGAATGGCTCTGTGGGGGTGGAGGGTAGAGAATTTGGGGGTGATGCAGATCATGAGAACATTTGCAGGTCTGCAGATGTGTTGGTGCAGTAAGAGCCCTGATACTCAGGGAAGAAGGCCCCATATGCATGCATGTCTTTCACAGCCTCTTCTTTGCCCCTTCACAGTCTCCTCTTTGGACTTTCTGATGGGGGTTTTCAGTTGTGGAAACCATACATGCCCCTTAGGAAAATGTCTAAGGCCTTTAGCATCAGCCACACCTAATGCTTTCCCTTGAGGCCGACATAGGCCAGTTATTAGAACCATTTGGGTGAATAAATCAGCTAAAGATGAGTTTTTCTCTCCATGTTGAGAAGAGTCAGGAGCCTTCTGATACCAAAGAATCTGGGTGACACAGCTGGGCTTCATAATGAATTTTATTAGGTTTTAGAAGATAAAGATACATGAAAACTGGCCTATTTATATGACTAATTCTCTTATCTATTAAGTACATGATGAACACTTACTGTTTGCCAGGCACTAGGTTTCTTAGGTGTCAATTTTTTTTTTTTCACAGAAACAGGAAAAGAACTAGTGACACAGTAAAAAAATGTAAAGTACAGGCGTAAAAGATAAGAATTTTAATTTTATTAAAACATACTTTCCCCACATAATAGCATTTATGCTTCAAAGCTGAACCATTAATGAGATTGTGTGTGTGTGTGTGTGTGTGTGTGTGTAGAATATATTTTCATACCTTCGTGTACAATGAAAATCCAGTGCATGATAACAGTAATGTGTGATGTGTGTTGCAAAGTAGAGACTCAAAGGTCACCCAACATTACTGAAGTCTAAATTGAGAGTCTGTACTAAGTCAGCCAGCAACTGCCCTTATAGAAACACTTCTCACTGAGCAGCCCAAAACACATTAGAATCTAAAGGCAAAGATCACAGAAAGACTACATCTTGATTGGCAGTTATGGGGGGAGTAAAGGAAGCAAGCAGTTATGCAGAAGACAAATCCTGCAGCTAGCTTGGGCATTTAGACACCAAGTTTCTCAAACAGTATTGGGTACTTTCCCATGGGATTTTTCATACCTTGGGTAGAAAAGGGGGTTAGGGCTCAGTTTCAGGCTAAGCCAGACATGGCTACAGCTAAGAGGAAGAAAATTTGCCCTGTCGCATTCTCCACTTGTCTTAGTGAATGATTCAAATTGTGGACTCATCCAGCTTTAAAGGGTATAGTTGGTCCTAAGGACCATAAGTTTGACTGAATTACTCCTTTGTTTTACATAAATTGTCATGCAGTTTAGACACAGAAGCCTACCATTAAATATAATCAGAATGAGAGGTAAAGGCCTAGTCAGTGTTAATAGCAGAGTAGTTAGCCAGGGGGACCAAAAGAACAAAGACCAATTATCTTACATCTTTATGTCTCTTTCTTTTTGAGGGTTTCCCCAACCAGAACAGGATTTCTCTAATTACTCCTGATCAATTAGGATAGAAACAGCAGGTTTTAACCAAAACTGTACATAGTCCCCCATTTCATGAGAAGTAAGTTGATGCCTCTCTGATTTTTTGGATTACTTCCATGAGGGAACCTAACTATTGCTCTAGTTCAGAAATAGAAACTTTTACAACCTCTGTCCCAGTCAGTCAACCTCTATACTTCATTTCTTTAAGCTTTTCTCTCCCATGATTGTGGTGGTATATTGTGTCCCCCAATATATTGTGCACCCTAATAAAAGTTATCTGGAGATGAGAGGGAAAAAAGCCAGCCACTATATTAAACATAGAAGTCAGGCAATGGTAGCACATGCCTTTAATCCTAGCATTTGGGAGGCAGAGATTCATCCGGATCTCTGTGAGTTCAAGACTACACTGGGAACAGAGCCAGGGTGTACACACCTTTATTCTCAGTGCTAATTTAACCATTAAGGTCTGGAAGTCTGTACAGACAGACAGGAAGTGACAGACTTGGGCAGAAAGGGGAAGTGATGTAGCTGAGCAGAGAAAGGAAGTGAGATGGCAGGGACAGAAAGGCATATAGATGTGGATATACAGGAAGTAGCTCTCTCTTTGGCTGAGGAATTCTAGCTTTCTAATGGTAAGAACATGGCTGCCTTCTTTCTGCTTCCCTGATCTCTCAGCTTTTACCCCAATAGCTGGCTCTGAGTTTTTTAATTAATAAGACTGTTTAGCAATGTGTCTTACACATGATAAAGGCTGATGTGCCTATGGCTTTGAGCCAGTTATGCCAGCTTCAATCAGGAGTGGGATGAGGACAGGCACAGCCTTTTTTCCCCACAGTGGTCAGGGTCCACATTAAAATGTATTCTCCCTTATTCCCCATTATATGGCTATACCCACAATAGAATGTGTGCTAAGATGCATAAAATGGTTTCTCAGTTTGGAAAACATCAGAAGAGGCATATTTAATCAAACCATTAGCACATGCCTAACAAGTGGTCTCAGGAGCTTGGTAACATTGCTGTTACCCAGATGAGTTAACCTGCAAAGTCAGACAACAGGCCTTACAATAAGGGGAAGTGCCTAGTTTAAAGGTTTTGGGAATTAGTTAGAGAGGTTCTGGCCCATTGTAACTCTTCTAATATTAATTTGGGTTTCCCCTAGTCACAATGAGCCTTGTCAATCAATGGAATAGAAATCTGGTTAGTTCCTATCCCTGCATATTACAGTGGCTGGCAGCTTAAGTATAAACAGCAGTCCTGGCCAATTTCTGGCTGGGAATGATTAACTAAGAGGTAGACCTTGTAAAGCAGAGAAAGTGGGGATGGTGATTCCCTCAGCTTTCTGGACAGTGGGAGGTGGAACTCTGGCCCCGAGTGTGTTTAGTAAGGTGTTTTATTTGAGGGGGGGGGGAAGAGTTGGTCAGGGCTTTGGTATCACTATTCCAAAGTTCCGACTGACTCTTTGGACTCAAAGATCTGGGAACCTGGGAGAAAGGGTGTTTTTTTCTGGATAGTGAATCTATCCACAGGTCCCCTTACTATGGCATAGAGTCTGATTGCCCATGCTCTCTCTATTTCCCAAAGGCTAGATTTTTTCATAAGGAATTTCGAGACCTTTTGTTTTATGGCCATTGAATTAAATTTTCCTGTTGTGGTTTTGGGAGGGGATGTGTGTGTGTGTGTGTGTGTGTGTGTGTGTGTGTGTGTGTGTGTGTGTATGTTTAGGAAGCATGTTTCACAACCCCATGCATTACAATAGATACTCTCTTGTTCTTGGCAACTTAGGTGCCTACATTCAGGACATGCAAGCAACCATAAATTCTGTACTTCTATTTTAAAAGATAAGTTCCCACAGTCGGCCTTACTCTGATTCAACCAGATACTTAGAGTGGGCATCAGTGAGCAAAGGTCAAGGTCGAATAGTATTACTGGTCAGTAATCACACTAACTAACCTCTCCCCTGTACATTATCTTTGTAGTTCCTGGGTCCAGGCTAGAGGGTGGTGAGTCTTGGACCATGACCCTGTATAGGGTTAACAGTGAAGTGTGTTGTGGGGTAGAGACCCCAAGACTACATAGTACAACCTAAGTCCAAATTGTAATTTTAAGTCTGTTTTAAGCCAGTGGGTGACTGCACTTCACACAGAGCAGCCTCAAATGCATTTTGCAAGGAGCATTTAAAGACAAAGATCACAGAAAAACTAATTCCTGGTTGACAGTTATAGGGAGAAGTAAAGTTATAGGAGAAAGTAAAGCAAGTAAGCCATTTAACAGAAGCCAAAACATTCAAAGTTAGCTGGGACATCTCAACCCCAAGTTTCTAGAACAGAGTTAAACACTTTCCAGTGGGACTTTTCCCAGCTGGGGTAGAAGTCTGTGGGGTGCTCAGTTTCAGGTTAAACAAAAGATGGCTCCAGCTGAGACAAGATGGAGGAACCTTTGTTCTGTCACTGTGTGTCTAATGCTATCCAGGTATCGATTCGTTCTTTTGATGGCTGGCATATGAAAACATGGGTCTTTGTTTTTTTTTTTCTTTTATTCATTTATTTTCTGGATTTTTTTTAAATTTTTGAGACAGAGTGTCTCTGTGTAGCTTTGCGCCTTTCCTGGAACTCACTCTGTAGCCCAGACTGGCCTTAAACTCACAGAGATGTGCTTGGCTCTGCTTCCCATGTGCTGGGATTAAAGGCGGGCACCACCACCACCCAGTGGAATTTTTTTATTCACTTTACATACCAACCACAGATCCCCCTCTCTTTCCTTCTCCTGCCCCGCCCCCCCCCAGACTTCCTCTCCAATTCACCCCCCATTCCCTCCTCCGACAAGGTAAGGCTTCCCATGGGGAGTCAGCAGAGCCTGGAACATTCAGTTGAGGCAGGTCCAAGCCCCTCCCACTGTCTCAAGGCTGTGCAAGGTGTCCCACCATAGGTAGTAGGCTCCAAAAATTCAGCTTATGCACCAGGGATGGATCCTGATCCTACTGCCAGGAGAACCCTTAAGCACATCAAGCTACACAACTGTCTTGCTTATGCAGAGGGCCTTAGTCCAGTGCCATGGTGGCTCCACAACTGTTGGTCTAAAGTTCATGACTTCCCACTAGCTTCGTTTGGTTGTCTCTATATGTTTTTCTATCATGATCTTGCTGCCCCTTGCTCATAGAATCCCTTGTCTCTCTCTTCATCTGGACTCCTAGAGTTCTGCCTGGTGCTTGGCTGTGGATCTCTGCATCTGCTTCCATCAGCTACTGGATGAAGGCTCTATGATGACAGTGAGGGTATTCACCAATCTGATCACTGAGATAAGCCAGTTCAAGCACCCTCTCCACTATTGCTAGTAGTCTAAGCTTGGGTCATCCTTGTGGAATCATGGAACCTTACCTAGCACCAGGTTCCCCCCCTATCCTCATGATGTCTCCCTCTATCACGGTATCTCTTCCATTGCTCTCCCACTCTGTCCCTGGTCTAATTCAACTATCCTATCCCCTTATGTCCTCGTCCCCCATCCCCTACCCTTTATTGCCCCCCTCACCCCCAGTTTATTCATGGAGATCTTATCTATTTCCCCTTCCCAGGGCAATCCATGCATCCTTCTTGGGGTCCTCCTTGTTAGCTAGCTTCTCTGGAGATGTGGGTTGTAGTATGGTTATCCTTTGCTTTACATCTAGTATCCACTTCTGAGTGAGTACATACAATTTTTGTCTTTTTCAGTCTGGGTTACTTCACTCAGGATGATATTTTCTAGTTCCATCCATTTGCCTGAAAATTTTATGATGTCATTTTTTTTTTTTTACTGTTGGATAGTACTTCATTGAGTATATGTAACACATTTTCTTTATCCATTCTTCTGTTGAGGGGCCTCTAGGTTGTTTTTACGTTCTGGCTATTATGAATAATGCTGCTATGAACATAGTTGAGCAAGTGTCCTTATGGTATGATTGAGCATTCCTTAAGTATATGCCCAAGAGTGGTATCATTGGGTTTTGAGGTAAATTGATTCCCAAATTTCTGAGAAAAATGTAGTGGGTAGCTGTTCCAGGTTTGACCTGGAAGTACTACCAGCACTGAGGCTTGGGTAACTGTCACACCTACAAGGTGGGGCCAAGACAGGAGCCCTTAAGACCCAAGATCCAGATGTGCCAGTTCTCTTAGTTCCTGGATCCTGGACGCTGGAGGTAGAACAAGCAGAGAACACCACTGAACTGTGCTACACCTTTCCCAGACCCTGTAACCTATCCTTTTATTTGTAAGTTATCCTACAGAATAAACCTCCCTTTTAACTGTGTGGAGTTGCCTTAATACTACAACCAATATCACCATACTGATTTCCAAAGTGGCACCCACCAACAGTGAAGGAGTATTCCCCTTGCTCCACATCCTCTCCAGCATAAGTTGTCATCAGTGTTGTTTTTGATCATAGCCATTCTGACAGGTGTAAGATGGTATCTCTGAGTCGTTTTGATTTTCATTTCCCTCATGACTAAGAACAGTAACACAAGTGCAATGACAGGAACTGAGAAAAGGAAAGCAAGACTCTGTTGAAACTGTGTCACTTATTTGAGGAGTCTAAGTGCAGAATGGGCCATACTGAACTTCACAAGCAAGATCTACCCTGTGCCATGGTGAAATCAATAAAGTTCTTAACATATATTGGTGGTACTGCATTATCTTTTAAAAATGTGGAGCTCATGTAAGCACTGACAGGAGAAAATACTGGAGAACTAGGAAGGAGCATGCACACTGGATTGGCATCAGATATTGACTTAAATAGTTTTTCCACTTCCACCTTGTCTGTCTCTTAGGAAGAGCAATCAGAGTAGCAGAAGATCTGTACACATGGGTGAGTCCCAGGGCAGAACCAAGGTAGAGAGGTTGCCATAGAGAACAACCCTCCAGCTTGTCTCTGCAGAATTCCAACCAGATCAAGTCTGGTGATTTTCACTCCTAAAAAAAGAGAAATGGTACCGTAAGTCATCTTTAGTTCATGTCTTCAACTAATCTCATTCTCCTATTCACTCAACAATGACATCATCAACATTATCTGGACTAGCAAATGGTTGGTCAAGTAAAACACACCTTGGCACTTACTAAGTTCTGTGGTCCAGATAGGATGTTTAAAATAGAATAATAGAGCAGAATGGGGAACTTATATATAACTTAAAATAGAGAAAAATGATTCTCTGACTGTGAAAATGAGAAGACTCTTCCCAGCTGGTGGTGGCTCTTGAGTCTGCATTGATAGCAGGGTGTCAGCTGAGGAATGGAAGGATCCCTGGGGGGCAGCTCATGGGTAAAAGGTTGTAGCAGGTTTCATTAAGTGACAAATAGCAGTCTGTCCAGTTCCTCATCAGGGAGGGAGTAGTGTCTCCATCTCAACCTCAATGAGATGCTGAGGCCCTACAGTAGCATCCTCATTAGGCATCATGGTATCTAATTTCAGGGACCACTGTGCAGTGGTGTTGAGTGGGATAAGTTCTGAGAGCTGAAGATACATTTGATTCCTTCTCCATGAGGAGGGCCTCTTACTGTTGGCTCCTGGTGGAGAAAAAAAAAAAAAAGATCCAAAACTGACAGCCTTGGTGTTAATGAGAGGGACTCTGAAACCCAAGGATAGTGTCTTTTGATGTGAGCACACTACCGGTTGTAGTTTCTTTCTTCCCTGGATTAGTAGCTCCTTGCAGGAGCACCATTGATGACATAATCATCGTGGTGTTATTCAACATTGGACTGTCCTCCTAGGCACATGGCTGGAGGTAGGTGGTCATGAATAAAACCTAAAACTGACCCCAAATCTTTCCGTTCCCAATGCCATCCCTTACCAGAATCTGCTGAGCTTGCTGCCGCATCTCCAAAAGGTACCTTCGTGTGCCACTGTGCTCATCATGAGGCAGTCTCTGTGGATTTGCCAGCTGTTTAAACCCAGCTCTTTCTCTTGTCAATGCTGAGGGATTACCTTGCAGGTTTCTTTCCCATGGGCATTCCTTTCCCATCATCTCAACATCCTTCTTCAAACTGTTGGTCCTATGAGCTATACAGACAGCCCCTTGCTCATGTTGGTCTTCAGTGAAGAGCAGTCTTTGTCCATTAGTATTCTGATAGCTACAAGATTTCGGACATTTCGGAGCTTCTTCCTTTACCTCCCTGTACCTTTCTTGTTGAGTATTCTTTCAAGAATGTGCATTGATCTTTAACAAATAATATTTCCACTTCTATTGGTGTAAGTACATTTTTTTCTTCAAAAAATTCTATAGTAAAATACAATTACTGCTTGGGTTGAAGTAAAATTAACCTTTATATGGGCACAGGCAAGCAGGTATTACAAATGAGCACCTCTCTTCAGTATGGAGGTTTTCATTATATATCAGGAATACTCTATTCCCTTAAGTAAATACTAATTCCTCCCTCCCATACTGCCTCAGAAACACTAATCTCTCTGTCTGTGTGGAATGTGCAAGATTTTGTGCTGAATCTTCTCACTCAGGTGCTGTTTTCAGGGTTGATCCGAGCTGCAGTGTGTATCAATACTTCTTTTCTCTGTGTGGCTTCCAGTGCTCAATTTTACTTGAGTGCTGTGGTTTGTTTTACCTGGCTTGTTTAACTTATGAAGGAAGAGGGATGGTGCTGTGAATTATGGAAACATTGCTGTGAAGACAGAAATTCAGAATGCTTTTATTTTTAGGGTTGGAAGTGCAGTGAATGTGCTAATCTTATATTTAATCAACAAACCAACAAACATTTCTATAGTGCTGTGCTTTCTAACCCCACCAGCAGCGTGTTGCTATGCTTTCCAACCCTTGTTAATTCCTATGATTTTCTTGTTGCATTTCTTTCTACCTACAATGCATGCTTCTGGCCATTTTAGTATTTTCTTTGGGAGAAGCAGCTCTTCACTGTCAGTTTACAATTATGAATGATCCTTTTGTCAACTAGTTGTACAGATTCTTAGAGTTCTTTATTTATAAAATTATATGAATTTTGATTTGTAAGTATGTCTCGAATTGCTTAGCCTCTCATTTTACTCTCTTGATAACATCTCTTGATTCACAAAAGTTTTAATTTTTATGAGGTTTGCTTATTTTTCTAGTTTGATTGCTTTTGGTTTTGTTGTCAAATCTGAGAAGCTTTTAATGGGTCAAGGAGATAAAGAAGCACCCCTATGTTTTTCTTAAATAGTTTTATGACTTTGCCTCTTATATTTAGACCAGTGATTTCTTTGAGTTAATTTGAATTGTTCTGATGATTAAACACAATTGTCAATTGCATCTCTTACAAAGTAAAGCTCAAAACACACTGGGTTCTATGTTATTATTTGAACTCAAATTTCTTACATTATACTTTTCAAATTGAGCAAATAGGAGCATTTGAGTAAGAATAGAGTTCTTCAAGTTAGTAAAAACAAGTAAACAACAGCAACAACAAAATCCACTCATTTTCATTTTTCATTTTCCCAATCTTAGTACAAAGTCCTTTCATTATAGTCATGGGCTCAAGAGTCCACCTTTAAGTCAACTGCTCTAAGTTGTGTGTGTGTGTGTGTGTGTGTGTGTGTGTGTGTGTGTGTGTGTTTGTGTGTGTGTGCAGACAATCTCACCCCTTAAAGTCCTGGCTGGTTCTAGGATGTTCTCATTGTTCAAAACGGCGGCCAGGAAGAAGTCCCATGCACCATTGTAGTGGGTAGCCATTCCAGCTTGGATCTGGAAATTCCAACCCCCATTGAGACTCTGGCAACTGTCACACCTACGAGGCGGGGCCAAGGGTGGTGTCTGGAGACCCCAGACCTGGATGGGCAAGTGCTCTCTCTGTTCCTGGACCCTAGACGATGGAGGTTGACTGAGCAGAGCTCCAGAGAACACCGCTGAACTGCGATACACCTTCCCCAGACCCCCGCAATCTACCTATTCCTTCATTTGTAAGTCACCCACTAAATAAATCCTTTTAACTACGTGGAGTGGCCTTAATAATTTCACCAATACACCATAGCTAATCTGTCAGTCCACACACATCAGTCCACACAGCCCAGGAACCCTGACCCCTCTCTTTCTACTACATGGTGACTACTTGCCCACATGCCCAACAGCCTACCTGCCCAATGGAACTTTTGTGCATGACCAAACTGTTTGAACTAAAAAGGTCAATGAAATGATGGGCCTACTTAAAAAACCAAATAGAAAATACAGATTTTCCAATTTTGTGAAAGCATATCATCTTGGAAATGAATTGCTTGAACCCATGCAATCAAAGACAAAATTTTATTAAATTCATGGCTAATCCTATGTTGATTATACATGTTTTAGTCAGTTTTCTATTGTTGTGAAGAGATGCCACAGCCATGGTAACTCTTATAAAAGAAAGCATTTAATTGGGGCTTGTTTACAATTTCAGAGGTTTAGTTCATTGTCATTCTGGTGGCAAGTATGACAGCATGCAGGCAGACATAGTGCTGGGCAAGTACCTGAGAGTTCTATATCTGGATCCACAGGCAGAAGGAAAAGAGAGTAAGCTGTGGTGCTAGCTTGGGCTTCTGAAACCACAAATCCTACCCCAAGTGACACACTTCCTTCAACAAGGTCACACCTCCTAACACTTTCAAATAGTGACACTCCCTATGTATTTAAATATAATAATCTATGGGGGGCATTCTTATTCAAATCACCAGAATAAGGACATGTGCTTTGAATCTTCAAGTCTACTCTGTCTGTTAGCACAATGACAACTCCCTGATACTTTCATATTGGATTCTAATCTACAAGTCAGGCAGGTTTCAGCAACTACATTTGACCCTGGCTCCTTACATGAGTCCCAACCAGATACTTCACATTGGAACAAGTGTAGACTTTGGCTCTGCTGGTTCTACTCTATGTAAATCCTTTCCATCTCAAGCCCAGATACGGCTACTCTCTCTCTCTCTCTCTCTCTCTCTCTCTCTCTCTCTCTCTCTCTCTCTCTCTCTCTCTGTGTGTGTGTGTGTGTGTGTGTGTGTGTGTGTGTGTGTGTGTGTGTCTGTCTGTCTGTCTGTCTGTCTGTCTGTCTGTCTCTCTTTTATTCATATCCAGGTCTTGGGCTTATTACTATTTCCACAAACGTTTTCCCCTATGCTGTGTGATCCCAGCAGGAGGCAACAGAAATATTTCAGGCAGTCGGTGGAGATGATGTCACTGCTTACTGAAATGCTGCTTCTTGAGAAGTGCTAGTGTAGATTTAAGGCAAATAAAGAAGCTTCAATATTGTATATTAAATGAATGAGCTGTGCCATGTGCCAGATGTGTATGACCTACATAGGAAAGATAAGGATTTTCTCCTTTGAAGTGGTTGGTGCTCAAACACAGTACTCATCTGTGCTAGGCGAGAGCAAACTCATCTTCTTCCCAGTAATGTTCGGTGCATTGATTCAATATTAAGTGCTAACTGTGTGGCCACCATAGCACCACTTTACATCACACAGTCACCAGAATTAGATGATCCTTTAACAACCAAAGCACACAGTAATTAGAAGTCCTTCACTGTTACTACACAGAAACCAAGTGTGTATTGCTGGCTGGCGACTACAAAGGGAACTTGCCAAGATCATGCAGCCCCAAGCCTCAGAGCTCTTTGTTTTTCTGTGCATGAAGCCACATCCTGGTTGGCACACTTCAGTTAGCAAGAAGCAGAACTAAAGAAACTAAAAAGAAAGATTAGTACATTTAGGATTTTTCACTTGGGGACTTTCCTCTGTTCCCACTTGGCAAGTGTTGGGACCTATATGTGGGGTATTAAGGTCAGAATAATGCATGATGTCAGTCGTGTTAAGGTCTGTAGACCTATAACAACAATGGGGCAGCAGAAACAGAAAAATGCAGATTTGACACAGAAACCATTATGTTTTAGATAATTTTAGGAAAACTTTAAGAAAAACAAGAAATAGAAACCCAACAAACATAAAGAAATCATTTTGTAAACAAACCTCTGATTCCTCATTTCCTTTGAGAGTAAATGTAAGGAAGGTGACTATTTAGCTTTGGAATGATGGTATTACTCATGACTACATGATATGGTTTAAGGATTCCTATTTTGAGTAGCCACCATTAAAAGAAGCATCGACTGTAAATTCCTAGTATTTCTTTTTATGGTACTCAGCCAATTTGCTTGTGTGAAGTAAACAGTGAAAGATGAGTTCCTCTACCTTTTGCGATTGCCATGTATATTTGACAATTACTTGAGTGGAATGAGTAGGCTGCTGGGTGTGGAAATGTGGACAGTTTAGAGTTAGTGAGTCTAAGAACATCTCTTCAGTGGACCGAGATACACTTCTGGTTGCATTGTCCAGTTGGGGTAACATTTTTTTTCTGATAGTAGTGTTCAAATCAGCATTTTGGAGTGCATTTCATATCCAACTACTTCTAAAATGTATAGACAGCCTAGGGTATTCAAGCTCATCACTAAAACCTGAGAGAGTTACAATTTCCAGGAAGTTGGGAATGGAAGTCACTTCATCCGTGCTGAAGGAGCCTTCGCACACAGGAGGCTGAGCAAATCTCGAGAAATAATTCTGTGTGTTCTAATTCAACCAATACATCCTGATGAAATTGCTGATAGTTAATCCAAACTACAATGTCAAGATTTCACTGAGGGTGAATCCACATTTTCTTGACATCAGAGTTCTGTAATGAAACCCAGATAAACATCATTTTTGTACCTGAGCAGTTTTGATTTGTTACCTTTTAAAGTAGCATTTTCCACCCATGGGTTGCAACCCCTTATGAGGGCTACATTTCAGATATGCTGCACATCAGATGTTTACATTACAATTCACAACAGTAGCAAAATTAGAGTTATGAAGTAGCAATGAAAATAATTTTATGTTTGGCGTCTTCACAACATGAGGAACGGTATTAAAGGGACAGAGTATCAGGAAGGCCAAGAACCACTGTTCTAAAGGTTGAATTTAACTATCAATGTGGTCTTAATTTGTTGCCCCTAAACCTATGTCAAGGAGACATCCTAGGTTTTAAGATTTCAGGATTGAGCTGGAGGGAGTCTTTAAACTGAAGTTCAAAAATACCTGTTGAGCCCCCAGGTGGGGTGCTGTTTGTCATGTTTCTCTGAAATAAATTGTGCTGGTTCCTCCCTTTCCTCTTTGAGCACCTGGAGAATAAGTCAATGTACTGTATATCTAAAAACTGAGGAATTCTGCTCCCCTCCCTAGAGGACTTGGAAGGAGGGGCTACAGGGATCTTTTCCTGTATTTTCCTACTTAAATAATTTGTCTAGTCACTTATTTCAAAAGACTGTGGAGTGACACATATGGATTTTGTACTTGTATATAAACTAGTGCAACTGTATATATGATGCTTAAACTGTCCCTGGTTAACCTAAGGTTACTGGGAATAGCATGAGCTGGCTTGTCCCACTTTTGTCAAGATATAAATATCACTGCATTTTAAAATTTCAAATCCCAGTCATTCATTATTAATATGCAAGAAATAAATTGATACTTGCATACAAACTGTATCTACCAGGGGACCTAAGCATATTTGATGATTAATTACTGACTTTTTTATTGATTGATTCATTTTGGATGTTTTGAAGTAGGTGCTCATACCAAATGTGAATGAAATAGCTTTACTTCTTTGATCTCAATAGACATCCTTCTACTGTGCTGCTGACTATGAATAGATGGGGGAGACATCCTTACAGGGTTCCCACAACAGAATGGGTGACACTCCACTTTTGCAATTAAGGCTTAGGATAGCAGCAGCCTTTGTGTATGACCTTTGTCAGACTTTCCCTCCACTCCTGTTTGCTGGGAGATTTTAATCATAAATTGAGTGTCATCGTCAAATGCATTTTCTGCATCAATTTGTATAATCATTTGAATTCCTTAGCCTATGAAGGAGTAAGGTATTTTTTAGTGTTAAGACAGTCTTGTGGGGCTGGAATAAATTTAATTGATATTTGAATTCTGATTTGAGTTTTCCATTGATAGATAAGTCTCATTAGCATTTTGTTCAACTTTTGTTTTCATTGATGTTCATGAATGCTATTGGTCTGTAGTTTCTTTTCTTGTGATACCTTAGTCTGTTTTTGGCATTAGGGTAATCCTGGCCTCATAGAATTAGGAAATGATCCCTTGACTTCTATCTCTTGGAACTAATTTTAGAGAATTGCTATATTTTGTTCTTACATGTCCGGTGCAATTATAAGAGAATGTACCTAAGTCTAGTTTTTTTTTTTAATTTTGGGAAGTTGTTAATGACTTATTCCATCTTTTTAATGGACAGAAGCCAGTTCAGATGATTTAACTACATCTGTGTGCATTTTGACTGCTTATGAATGTCAAAGAATTCACTAATGTCATTTAAATCAAATACCTGGTCAAAGATTTACTCATAATGTCCACTGTATCTCTTTTGAGACTATGAGATCAATAGTGCTGAGTTCTCTGTTCCTGTCAGTGGTCATGTGTATCTTCTCTTTTAATTCATTATCCCAGCTCCAGGTTCATGCACTGTATTCATTTAGTTGATTTTTCATTTTCAAATTGGATTAATTTCTTTTTTTTATTTTTATAGGTTTATACTACTGTTTTCCTTTAGTCCTAAGATGGAAACTTAAGCAAATAAACTTAACCTTTAATATCCCTTATTTCTATGTAGTCAACATTACAAAGGTCCATCTAAGCACTGTTTTTGCTGCATTGTGTAGTTTTAATGAGTTGTATTTGCCTTTTTCATTTAGTCCAAAATAGTTTTTAAATTGTCTTAAGATTTTTTTCTCATATGTTTTCACTATGTTGTTTAATGCCCATATATTTTAGTATTTTTCGCTACCTTTCTGTTTTGAGTTGCTGTTTTAGTTTCAATGTTATCTTATAAATGGTATATTGCTTCAATGTTCCATTGACTAAACTGTCCCAGCACACAGTCTTTCCTGCACATATGCTATGAGGACCTCAGCAGAAAGAAATGCTGTTACTTAATGCTCAATGAGTTACACAAATGTAAGTTGGCGTATTTGGTATGTGATAATTGCTTTGATTAGAAATTTTTATCTGACATTAACATAACTTCTCTAGCTTTTTTTTAAAGGCAGGATCTCTCTATATAACCCTGGCTGTTCCAGAGCTCTCTATGTAGACCAGGCTGGCCTGGGAACGCACAAAGATCTACCTGCTTCTGCCTCCTGATTATAGGGTTTAGAAGGGTGTGTCACTACGCCTGATTTTCTCACGCATATCTTGTGTCAGTATAACAGATTTCTCATCTGTTTACTTTAGAAACAGCTTTATTGAGATACACAATTCAACAATTTTAAAAAACAACCTAATGGTCATTCATACATGTATAGCTGAGTGCAGGTATTACCATCAATAACATTTTATCACCTCCAAAAAACTCTCCAGACCCTCTCATTTCACCACCACACTCACCCTTATCTCAAGTCCTAGAGAGTATTTCTTTACTCAGATATTTTGCTCACTTTATATAGATGAAATAATATATAGTTTTGGTAATTAAATTATTTACTTAGCACAAGCTTATAATTATTTCTGTAATTTCTAGCATGCATTAGTCCTTTATTCCTTTTTAGAACTGAATAAATAAACCTTGTATCAATATGTATGTATCAATACACCACATGTTCTGTATCTGCTTATCAGTTGATGTCCATTGGATTGTTTCTGCCTTTGGGTATTAGGAATACTGTCATTATATATTTCTGGTGAGAACTAAGATGGATACATGCTTTTGCTGGTAACTTTGTGTTGAATTATTTGAGGGACTGCAAGATACTATTCCAAAAGTTATACCACTTTAGAGTCTTATTATCAATGCATAAGGTTTTTTTTTTTTTTTTTTTTTTTTTTTTTACATTCACACCAATTCTTTTCTCTTGACTATCTTTAATCTATCATGTCAGTGGGTTTGAAATGTGGGTTGTGGTTCAGGCTTGCATTTTCTTGATGACTGATGAATTTGCTCTATTTATGTGATTGTTGGGCATTGATATAGTGGTATATATAGACATTTAATTTATATATACATTACCTGTAGAATGGGAGAAAAAAGTCTTTGCTAACTGTACATATGACAGAAGATTATCTAGATTGTATGAAGAGCTAAAAAAACTAGGCAAGAATCAAAGAATCCAATCAATGGGCTAATGACATTAATAGGCACTTCTCAAAGAATTTTACAAATGGTCAAAAGACATAAGAAAAATTGTTCAACATCAGTAGTCATTAAATAAATATAAACTTAAACTAAATAGAGATTCTGTCATACTCTAGATAGAATGGTGGCCATTACAGAAAGAAATAACAATAAATCCTTGCAAGAGTGTGGACAAAAAGAAATACATACATACTGCTGTTACAAATATAAACTAGTCTCTCCACTGTCAATGTCAGGTTAGAGTTTCCTTAACTCTCTAAAAATAGATCTACCATGTGACCCACCAAAACCCTCCTGAGTATTTACACCAAAGGCCATATGCATCAACATATCACAGAGATACCTCACATCAGTGTTCACCGTAGCACTGTAGAATAGCTAATTTATGTAAACAACCTGGGTGACCTAGAGCAGAGGAAGAAAATGTGATATATTGTTATCACATTTTCAGGCCTTTTCAGGCATTCTGAAAAGAATGCTTTTCATGCATAAATATGAACAAAGTTAATATTTAACATTAATAATAAAGTTATAATAATAAACAATTAACAAAGTTAATAATTTAATGTAACTGGAGATACATATATTAAGCAAATTAAACCAATCTCAGAAAGGATAATATGTTTTCTCTCACTTGTAGTTCCTAGATTTTATGTTTATTCATCAAATCATGTGCTTGTATGTAACATGAAAGTAAAACAAACCTTCTAAGGAAACAAGAGGGACATGGAAATGGCAGGAGGGTCAGGATAGGAGGTAATGGATACAGAAAGGGTGTACTGAGCATTCAGCAATACTTACATGAAAGTATTTAAGCAAGAAAATAAATGTAAGCATTATTAAATTTTTTCAATGCTTTTTCTGATATATTGAAATGTTTTGTGATTTCTACTCTTGTTCTACTAATGTGAATCTTATTGTTTATACTTAATATTGTATTGCATATCTTAACCCAAACAATTGGAAAAGAAAGTTAAAAGACATCAAAATCACAAAGAAGATAAAAGTATTTTTGTTTGCAGGTTGGCATGATGCCATAAATAAACTACAATACACACATATACACACTTACTCACTTATATAAACACATACAGGTACATAAACTATTAATAAAACTGGGTAAATTTATGGGAAATTTGAAGATACAAAAATGAGTACTGTTGATCCATATCCACAGAATCAATCTCCACAGTTTCAGTTACTCAAGGTCAACTAAAGTCCATCAAATTAAATGGAACATTTCAGAAATAAATAATTTATAAATTTTGAACTCTGTGGTATAATGTATGTTAACATCATCCAACTTTGTCTCAGCAATGAAGCGACTTACAGTTTTGACCTGGTTATCCTCTCTGTATATGCCATTAGTTAGCTAGGTACACTCTGAGCATCTCAGTTCCCAGATGATGTGTTACAGTTCTGCAGTACCTACATTCCAATGACTATTATTTTAATCAGTAATAGCCTGGGAATATAAGCTTAGCAGTGTTCAAAACTCAGATATGTCAAAAAACAGTTGTAATATGCTTCCTTGTATTGAAAAAGTGCAAATCTTCAATTTAATAAGAAATGAAAAATGAATGTTTAAGTTGCTAAGATGTATGGTTAGAATCAGTCTTCTATTCATGAAAAATTGAAGAAGGAAAGGAAGTGTAAGTTAGTTTTACTGCTTCATTTCAAATCTCAATTATAGCCACATTATGTGAGAAGTACTTTGTCATTTATCTCACTCCATTTCATCTCACAGACATCAAATCATGGCAGAGATATGAGGAGTGGCTACACTACAGTGAGATATTTTGCCCACCCTTCATGTCCATTTAAGAAGAAAGGATGTTTTGTCAGAGAGGTGGAGATGACATTTAAAATTTTATTGTAGAATACTATTGATATCTGTCTCTTTCGTTATTATTTTCTTGATACCTTACATGAACAACTTATAAATTAAAATCCATTATATGTCTGTATAAAATAAATAATATATGTAGGATTTGGCACTATTGTTCCAGGCAGCCACTACAGGTCTTAGTATAAAACTGAATGAATAAACTGGGCGGTGGTGGTACACACCTTTAATCCCAGCACTCAGGAGGTAGAGGCAGGTGAATCTCTGTGAGTTCAAGGCCAGCCTGGTCTACAGAGCGAGATCCAGGACAGGCACCAAAAACTACACAGAGAAACCCTGTTTTGAAAAAACCCAAAAAGAAGAAGAAGAAGAGGAAGAAGGAGAAGAAGGAGGAGGAGGAGGACAAGGAGAAGGAGAAGAATTGCTGTAATTGAAAATAAATTTAACAAAAAAATATTTTCATTGAATACTACCTATTATTGATGAAAGATAATGAAGACACTAATCAAAGGTAAAATTCTCTGTTTCTTAGTATTATAAAAATCAATATCACACATATAAATTCTCCAGTCTGATCTGCCCATTCCATAAAGTCCCTTATTGAAATTTTAATGGAATTTTTCATGAAAGTAGAAAATTTCTGCATATAAAACCTGAGAGAAAAAGCACCACTGAGCAAAAACAAAACAGAGATGGAAACATCTTGGCACTTGATTTCAAAATACATCAATGCTGTAGAATCAAAAGAGCTTATTAGTGGCGCTAAGACAGACACACAGACCAGTGTAGCAGACTAGAGACAAATGAATGTATTTACTTTCAAAGATCTTCTACCAAGACAACAACAACACATATCAGAAAATATTTCATCTTTAAGTTAACCTTCAGGTGAATGAGCAAAGAAAATGGTTTGTGTGTGTGTGTGTGTGTGTGTGTGTGTGTGTGTGTGTGTGTGTGGTGTGTAATGTGTGTGTGGAGTGTGTGTGTATGTGTGTGTGTGTGGAGTGTGTATGTGTGTGGAGTGTGTGTGTGTGTATGTGTGTGGAGTGTGTGTGTGTGGTGTGTGAGTGTGGAGTGTGTGTGTGTAGAGTGTGTGTGTGTGTGGTGTGTGTGTGTGGTGTGTGTGGTGTGTGTGTGTGGTGTGTGTGTATTTGTGTGTGTGGTATGTGTGTGTGTGTGGTGTGTGTGGTGTGTGTATGTGTGTGTGTGTGGTGTGTGTGTGTATGTGTGTGTGTGTGGTGTGGTGTGTGTGTGTGTGTGTGCGGTATGTGGGTACCTGTCATGTGTGTGTATTTGTATAGTTGAATGCATTGAGTCTTACAAAGGAAACACAACCACAAAGGACGACACAGATAAAGCTGCAGTACACCATGCCAAGCAAAGGAAGCCTAGCACAGGATTGGAAATACGACCCAATGTCATTTACACCTGAGATCTTAATAAGCTGACCTCACAGAACCAGGAAGTAGATTGATAGTGTCTGCAGTCAATGCCCAGGAAGCCAAGGAATCAATAAGTAAAAATTACACCTGCGGTGATTAAGTTCTGTGAATCTAGTGTTCGGCCTGGTGACAAGAGTTAATAATAATGAGTATGTGCTGGAAAAATCACTCTTGGAGTATGGTGTCACAAGTGAACATTCTCAGTCAGAGGTTGACGCAACAGGATTGTAAATTCCCAGTCAACCTGGGCTACATGAGGCTCTTTCAGTAGAGAGAATAGGCAAGGGACACAGGAGAAAGAGGAAGGTAGAGGTGATGTGTGTGTGTGTGTGAAAGGGGGGGGGGAAACAAAAGAGAAATTCAAAGAGATCTTACATTTTCTAGCACAAAAATGTGGCACATTCATTTATGGACAGTTTAGTTCATTTGATTTAATCATTTTACAATATATATATGGAGCAAACTATATGTATAGTGCTGTACTGCTTTTTATTTTTTATTTTTATTTTTGTCTACGTGACACAAGCTAGAGTCATCTGGAAAAGAGAGTCTCATTTGAGAAAATGCCTCTATCAGATTAGCCCGGAGAGTATTTTCTTGATCAATGATTGCTGTGCAAGGGTCCAGCCCACTCTGGACAGTATCATCCTTGAGCAGATAGTCCTGAGTAGTGTAAGAAAACAGGTGAGCAGGGTCATGGAGAGCAAGCCAGTAAGCCGTGTTCCTCTAGTTCAGTTCCAGGGACCTGCCTTGAGTTTTTGCCCTGACTTTCCTCAGTGATCAACTGTGATCCATACCCATAAACCAAAAAACTCTTTCCTCTCCATGTCTCACATGAACTGATGTACCTATCTTTGGTCTCTGTTAGATCAAGTCTGTTTTGAATTGAACAGAGGTTTAATAATTTCGTGTACTTAACTTCCTCACTTTATTGGTCTATCAATCAGAAGGAAGAGAGAAAAGCTTCCTTAATTGCCCCTTCCTGACAACTCAGGAGTTCGTTCACTCCCTGTACATTTAATAGTTAATATATTTATATCTAATGAGTCTCAATGTTAAGAGTTCAAGGGACTCCTAAGAGTTTCTGTCTTCTGATGTTGAGGTCACTATTAACAACAATAATAAAGACCTTACTACATAGAAAACATTTTATTTTTATTACATTTGTCATTTATGTGTGTGTGTGTGTGTGTGCACTCAAGCTCACATGCATGAGGAGGTCAGAGGATGTGTGTAGGAGTCAGAAGACAGTTTGTGGTAACTGGTTCTCTCCTTGCACCATGTGAATCCCAGGATAAAACTCAGGTCATTAGGCTTGTTGGCAAGTGCCTTTACCCACTAAGTGAACCCACCAGATCCTCAAAAATCTTTAAAATCTATAGTTATTAACATTGTACAGTATATAAACAGATTTTTAATAATTAAGGTAGATCATAGTTCAGTACCATGCATTCTAATATGTAGCCTATGGCTAGAAAATGATGCATATTCCTTAGAGAAGAATTTGTCACCAATATCAAGCTCTACAAAAGTGACAAAAGCTATGCCCTGACTCTTGGGAATTTACCTCTAGAGTACCCCTCAAACAAGAATAGAAATGAGAAAAAAGAAAGAAATAGAGTAATCATTCTATATTGTGTTTACTCTTAATAGATAATGGAAGCAAGGCAAAGTTTCAACAATAAGATGGCATCATATTTATTTAAAGTAAATTATCCATTAACCTGGTAAAATATGACACTGCCATGAATGGTATTAGAGACTACAGAACACTAGCAAAAAATACTGATATAGTAGTACAAATAACCAAAGGAAAATAAAAGTGTTAGCTACACAATAGCTATGAATGAGTCAAACTTATATATGAATATAGGAAAAGGAATGGATGGGACTGTGGAAAACACAGCAATGGAGGGAGGATTTTGGAATGAATTTGAGATATAATTTTCAGACATAAGAAACAACACAGTAAGATAAGAAAGCAAGTGTTTTCCATGTTACCATCTGGAATAATGCTATTTTATGATTTTACTATAATTTCAAAAATAAAAAAGTCTTTATTAAAATTTAATGCATTGTATTTTCCTAAAAATAACTGCTTCAGCTAATTTAAAGTCAAAGAATACAGTTTGGATATAGAAAAACTTCAGAGGAACACTTAGCTAGCCTGATAGTACATTGAGGAGATTTTTGAGAAGAAAACACTCTACCAAGGGTTAAGAAACAATGGCAGCTTCAGGCAATGTTGTTATTGGGAAATTCTGCCCCAGTATTCAGCCAATACAATAAGATTTTGAACAATTGCATATGCACCCCAGATATTGCAGTTCATTGTCAACAAATTACATAATTTCACAGACATTGTTTGTTCCATGTGTCTGAATGACGCACTTAGTAATAACTGATTCTGCAGTTCTAGTCTGCAAGTAGTGGAGGCGGCTTCCTGCTGGAGTTTGGAAAAGCTACCTCTGCCTAGTACAGAGGATGTGGAACAAGCACATGAGAGAATGACACGTGGTCACTTTCTGGGTTCTTCAATATTGACTTCACTGTGGTGGACATATAGTTTTATGCATGTTTGTATCTACCTAGTTGTAAAATGAATAGCTCTCTAAAGCAGTTATCACAAAGCCATTTTTCCTTACATTGTTTCTAGACCTAGAATATATTATTAAGTGACTTCATCTACACAACTCACTGGGGATATTTAATATTAATATTGAGCATGAAATGATGGCATCTTTTGTCCAAACTGCTTTAACTAAAGAATCTGAGAAGTAATGAAGATAGATATCGCACGCACGCACGCACACGCACACGCACACGCACACTGGGGCTTTAGATCCTTCCCTAAAACACAGTAGTTCTTATCCCTATTCTGTCTCAATGAAGTAGTAGAGGCCTGTGGTGGCAACCATATCACACAGTTGAGTTGCCGCTGCTGTGTGGGAATGAGCATGTCTTAACTTCAGCCACAGGGATCTCTGGCTTGGCCATATGAGGTGCTACACTCACTGAGGTGACAGGGGCACTTATGATAGTCCTTTCTTTACAAAACCTCTCACAGCTGTTTAGTGGATCAGCCTTTTACGTCCTTGTTTTATTTTTCTGTGTGGTACTAGGTATCTAACCTGGACCTGACTTATATTAGGGAAACAACTCCATCTTTGACCCTCTCCCCCAGACCTTATTTTCTCCCACATCAGTGATGTTTGTTGAGTATTGTCCACTCCTGAACAGGATAGGAAGAGCTACAGATGACACACAGTTGGTGACTACACACATATTCTAGTGAAAGCAGGAAGTGGGAACCATGGTAACAAGTGTAGAAATTTAAATAAATGATGATGTAGTCATCCATTCAAATGCTTTTAAGAAAAACATGAAAACACACTAATGAGGCATTGTTGAGCAAATAATCTGCATTTACGAAAATCCATAATGAAATATCATTTTATATAATGGATATCCACTAATAAAATAAGGAAAATTCTATATAAAATAATTGAATATGAGTTAGATTAGGAACCTAAAAGTAGAGCTACTTTTAATTTATTCTTTGTTAAAAATATTTCTAAATGAACAAATAATCGGTGCCTTATTGATTCCTGAATAGCAATACTACCTTTTATGAATCTGAATAAACATACACACACTCACACACACACACACACACACTATTTGCAGGAAACTCATTTTGAGAGGTTTTGCTGAGAATAAATATCCCTTGCCTTTCAAAACTACTTCATTAAAAAGGGCTCTTGGATAAATAACTGTGTTAAAATTTGCCCAGAATGGGAATATGGAGATAAAGCGCTGCTAGAATTAAGAATCAAAGTCATGTGCATTCTTGTTCCCACCCAAGTGCACGAGAAGATCCATGTCCACTGGTGAAAGTACAAGGCCCTAATCTCAGTGTTGCATCAAATAGAAGCCCTTAGGGGCCAGGTTCCTCCACATTCTGCTGTTTTCTGGTGTTTGCATTTACAGTATTTCTGCTAATTTCCTAAACAATGGTGCCAAAATAGAAATGACCCAGAGTTCAGAGTCTGTGAATCACTTGCTGTGGCTGCATCCGAAACATGTGCAAAGAGAGAGACAAATTATTTATTACATATTTTAGCAATTTTACTTGTGTTGTATATAATTGCAAATAATTAGGCCTGTCTCAAGTAATTTTGTGATTTTTTAAAAAAAGTATGTGCCTTACATGTTTTCATTCAGTTTTTTATAAAATGTTCATCCATCTACGTTAAGAAGAAAAAATAAAGAATAAATCTGTGTTAGAGGTGAGAAATGATGGGCGTTTTCCATCTGCCTGTGTTCCATCCACTGTCTCCCTTGATCCTGACTGCAGGAACACTGAGGGCCCTCTGATGCCCTCAGGCCAGTCATCCAATAATAGGCTCTGAGAGCCCTGGTCCTCAGGATCTTAGAGTGATAGCTCATAGCCATTGTCCATGCACAGCCTTTCTAAGAGTAATGAATGCCCTTGAAACTCTCTTCCTCCCTGAAAATAACTCAAGGAACATTAAAAATCCATTGCCTTCTTTGTTGGAGGCTTCTCTACACACGCTAAGTATTAGAGTTTGTGCGTATGAAGGAATCCATGATTTAGCTGTAGTAGCTGGATGAAGGAAACAGGACATACCCAACAACAAACGCTGTCTTGGCTCTCATCCTCATCCAATCAAACATCCATATGTTTACATAATTGGAGTTTATATGGCCTTCCAGACCCTTTTACACTAAAATATAACTTGTTTTTAAAAATTATATCATTGGCATAGATGTTCTTTTGTCATATACATACATGAATTGGGATCAAGCGGTCTAAGCAATTTGCTCAGATTCTGTAACTGGTACAGCAAAGACTGGAATCCTCTGTGATGAATTTCAAACTCCACTTTTTCCCCAAAGGTTTGGAATGCTTTTTGATATATTCAATCTATATGTGTAACTGATCACTTCAGACCTTTCAGACATATAATGATTAGCATTTCAACCTCACTATGTCTGGTATAGGGATCTTTAATAGTTTTCCTAATCCCACTGCCATAGTATGCTCAAGCTCAGCAAATATTTTCACTGATTTCTGAAAGTCTCCTACCCTACACATGGATACCAACCCTATATTCTCTCTCTGAGATCTACAACTAATAATCAACATATATATACATATATTTATATTTATATTTATTTTTCTAAACCCCCAAATATTGCAACTATGTGTCTTTTGCATTTCTCTGTAACCATTGTTTTTTTTTTTTTTTTTTTTTTTTTTTGGTTTTTCGAGACAGGGTTTCTCTGTGTAGCTTTGCGCCTTTCCTGGGACTCACTTGGTAGCCTAGGCTGGCCTCGAACACACAAAGATCCACCTGGCTCTGCCTCCCGAGTGCTGGGATTAAAGGTGTGCGCCACCACTGCCCGGCTGTAACCATTTTTATTGGTTAGGATTTTCTAGAGAAAGAGAACTAAGAAGATATGGAGGTATGGTGGGGAGAGGAGAAAGGGAGGAACAGTAGTAAGAAGAGGAGGAGGAGGAAGAGGAGGAGGAGGAGGAGGAGGAGGAGGAGGAGGAGGAGGGGAAATGGCTGAGCATTTGACGGAGGACTTCACTCATGGGATTGTGGTGTTGGCAAGCACAGTGTACAGTGTGGGCTGTGGGGTGGGAACCCTGTAAGTTCTGCACTTGGTCTTTCTGGCTGTTGGTTAGCAGAGTTCGTTCCCCACTGAGTTTTCAGTCTCTTTCTCCTAATGTCTTCCATTCGTTGGACAAAGTGGTTCATATTATGAAATAACATCAGCGTTCCTAAAACTTTACTGGTTTAAATGTTAACCCTATATTAAAAATAACTTTTGCAAAAACAACTACACAGGTATGTCTCCAAATTCTTAAAGAGGTGTCCAGACAACTGTACAAATGCAATTGGCCATCAACCCATTTTAGCCCCAAGTCAGAGCTCCATCCCTCATCTGTATCCTGTCAACCTCGAAACACTAGAACACTGGGGTTGTGTATGAAAGAATGGATAGTGAAGAGCCTATGGTGTTTAGAATGTCTTTAGTTTCTTAATAACAATGCATTGTTTTTAGAGTCAAACCTTTCCTAGGTCTACCAAGCCATCCAGTATGACCTCTTCAGGCTTCATCTCATATCCTCCCCTCGAGGCGTTGTTGTGCCTGCGTGCCCAGACCTCCAAGCAAGACCACCCCAGAGCCGATATCCGATGTAAAACACACAGGTTTATTGATAACAAGCAAGCCTGGGCTTGGTACGTGTCCAACACTTGACACAGCAGGTGGAGGAGGATGGCCCTGAGCTCTCAGAGTGAGGGTTTTTTTAAGGGAAAAACTGCAAGCAGAGTGGTACAAGCCCTTGTGTCATATGATTGGGTGAGGGTGTGTATCCTTTGAGTTTACTGGTTGGTGGTTACAGTTATCATTTATGAGCAGATCTGGACAAGCCCCATGCTCTGTCCTTGAGCTTCCATGGAGGCTGGCTAGCCTAGCATGTACTGACTATGGGGGCTGACTCAGTGGCCGAGGCTCTGTCCTTGGGCTGCCATGGAGGCTGGCTGGCCTCACACATTCACATTGACCCATGCATGTAGCTCTAAGTTGATGAGGGGTCCCAGACAGTAAACAACTGTTTGAACCTTGAGCAGTCAAGAGTATGTTCTGAAAGGGAGCTACTGCAAGGACTATGTCTTTTGCTCATGGCCCTCCCAGAAACTGCTTGCTTAAGTCTCAGGAAACTGAAATTGAGGCCTGATCTCTGAGAGAAGACTGAGCAGCCTGTTATGGTGTCTGCTTGGTCCTTTCAGCTTCAATGACACATTGTTATCCCATCTGTTTCTCTTACTACTGGGTGTGTCTGCATCTACCTGTTTCTTTCCAATGTTACCAGTAGTTGGCCTGTTAGATCTGAGCTCAACTGGAACTCTTTTAATGCCTCTTTGGGTGTTAAAGTGCTGACTTTTCTGCTGTTTTCCTTTCTGGGTCCTTGAGCTGGAAGTGTTCCATGAGGTCAGATTTGTAAGTATGTTTTTAGGAGCACAGTATAGATGTTGAGTGAACACTTGTTGGATGGATGGATCACACACATGCTCTCATACTTGTTGTGTTATTACTCTGCCTAGCTATTGCAGGATATTTGATCACACTGTGAAACTCTGAGACTTAATAAAATCAACCTTGGATCAGGGGGCAGAGCCAGTGACTAGTTGACAGGAATTAGCCATAGAGAGGACAGAGGGCCAGGGATATGAATAGAGGGATGTGCAGGAAGGAGAAGGGAGGGACTTAGAGATTTGCGGGTCTTTTTGGTTTAAGACAAGTAGAGAGATGTTTCTCTTGATGGGTCTCTGGCCAAAGAGAAAGGTCAACTGGTTGCTTCTCGGCTTCTCTGACCCAGCAGGTTTTCACCCCAATATCCGACTCCTGTGTTTTTCATAAATAGAACGATAGAGACTTAGTTAAAAACCTACATTTGGCGGCCTCAGTCGAGCCAGTGCCTTTGGGACCAGAAATCGGCCAGACCTCAGTCTGGACAGCTGGATGCTGACTGCAGGGCCGCAGGGTGCTGGTGATATTTGAAGTATTAGTAGATTCAAGTGTGGCTGCTCAGCCAACAGAACAACAACAGTCATCATGGTAGGAAACAGTTAACTTCTTACTCTCTGTTTGCAGCTTTCCAAAGCGGTAGTTTTTCATACACACCTGACAGTGTTATGGAAGGGGAGTCTGATGGCCAGGAGTGAGTTAGCTACCGAATGGGTACTTGAAATGTAGAAACCTATCAGTCAAAGTATGCTGGAGGCTTCTCTTGATTCCAGAAAATGAAAAGTTTATGAGCTCCCTGTCTTAGAATCTTTAAAGACCTTGGGGTATTTTTTTGAATTACGATTTTAAAAGAGCAGGGCCATTTTAACTCCCTCATTAAGTCAGAAATGTTGCAAACATAACCATGTAACCTGTATCCTCCATATTGATTAAAACACGACTGCAAACCTTATTTGTAGCAGCCTACACTACAGACTTTTCATTCCTGCCACTTATCCAGAAAACTTTCCTTTGCCATAGGGGATAACAAATACTCCTGAGCTTTGAAGTAGGGGAATGACACTGTTAAATCAAAGAGGTGAATCAAAAGGCTTATTATAACATAGAGGTGTAACAACCGCTAAACAAAAATAACAGGACAATTATGAACTTTTAATGGAAAACGTGGGTGGATTTTCCTTTCACCTGTAAAACATAATCTATTAAGAGACATCTGCTTAATTTTCACACCATAACACAAAATGAGATTGTGTTGAGAATGGTTTTGACATACTTCATTTTATTCTTACAGCCTTGTGAAAATATTATTAACATCTTCCAGGAATATAATTACGTGAAAATGAAAGATGGTTTCAAGTTTTAGGCTTTTGGTTTTCTTTTAAATGAGTAATTATAGTTCTGAAATAAATACCAAAGTTCATGCACCTAATTAACAAGGAAGTGTACTGTGAAGACCAGAGAGGTTCTTTAGGATGGATATACAGGCTGGGGCAAGAAGGCATGTATAAAGAAGGTTGGGTACTTTTTCAGAGACATATAGACAAATATGACCCGGATAACTTAAAGCAAAGAATCATACTTTGGATCAACATGAATACTATTGTTTGTGAGCCTTGTAGGAGGGATAAAAGATGATTTTTGTCTCCTTTTTTTTTTTTTTTTTTTTTTTATTTTGCCCCTCATACTCCCTACACACATTTGTGGAGTGCCCATAAAATTCCAGAAATTTCAGTAGACACTGGAAATATATAAGAATAAAACTTGGTGACTGTTTAACACAACTTGAAGTCAGGGAGTCAGGTGGGCAAGTACACATATAATTTAAACTGGCACTTTAGGTGATGGTAGACCAGATGATTTGTATCAACTGCTCTGATGATGGCCTACACAAAATATGTCTTAGAAATTTTACTAGGATAGGGAAACAGCTCAATGGTGTAATACTTGCCTGTCATATGGGAGGCCTTGGGGGTGTTCTTGAGAATTGCAAAAATAAATTACTGAAGTTATAAAAAGTATTAAAAAGATTCAGAAAAAAATTGCAAGACTCTAATGTCAACATCTGGATTTTCTGTTCCGCAGGTAATGGGGGCTTCTGGGAAGACAAAGAACTAAATGATGAGATCACAACCCAGAGCACTGAGGAGGAAAACTTGAAGGCGATCAGGATCACCAGTGCAATGTAATGAGTCCTCCACCCCTAGAACTGGAACCACCAGGGCAGGCTCTCTCTAGAAAGGCAACTTCTAATAAGCTCATGTATTAAAATGACCCACAAGGACACTCACTTGTGATTTTGTTCAAGTACTCAGTAAAAGAAAAAGAAATCCCACAAGGGGAAAAAAAAGCAGCAGCATTCTAGCCATAATTTTTTTTTTATAAATATTACTTAAAAACATAACAATACGATTTATGAAATGTCATCCACTACAAGAGAGCATCTGTGGGCCCAGCATGGCTGAGCTTTGGAGGCACTGTGGCTCTCAAGAGGTCTGAAAGCTGAGCAGATTGAGTGTTTGATCGCTCTGCTTGCCTGGCAGAAACCTGGGCTGGGTAAGAAGACCAGGACTGCAACTGAATAACTGCTGGCTCATTTGTGAAGAATTCTGAGAAACCACTCTGGGGTAACTCGATTGAAGGAAAAAAAGCCCACATGTTTATGAATTTGACCCCCTAGATCTTCCTGCTTCTCACACTAAATATTACAGAAAACTCACTTTGTGCTACAAGCAAGGAGAGAGTGTGGAACCCTGTCAAGTACACCAGAGCACACTGTTCTTTGAGGTGAGTCTCATGTCAGGCAGGTCAGAGGCCAGTTTCTAAGGTTTCACAAAAGTCCAGCTGACCCAGAGAGAGGCAAACACTCAACTCTACATCTCTGGACATCCTATCCCATGTAGGGAGGATTTGAATGAAGCACGGAAAGGCTGGGAAGTTCAGAGGTTAAAGGCCAATAAAATACTAAAACCTGCCCTACTTTCCTACCCCAGAATTTGGCCGCCATCTCTAGAGCCCTGCTTGGTGGGTTCTTTTCCCCCAGGACAGCACATTTGCTCTCCTACAAAACATTAAGACAAGACGAAAATGAAAGAAAAAAAGAAAACAATGATCTGAGCTGGAGTCAGAGTGATTGAAGATAAAATGTAATATATCTAGATGAATCTTAGGTGTTCTCAGAGATTACTGGAGCTGTGACCTCCTTAGCTTAGTTTCTAATTTTGATTTTGAAGATTTGTTTCTGAAGCTGTGTGTCTATTCTCTCCCAACTTTTCTAAATATTATTATTATACATTTCTTTCATCATTTATGACTTTCACACAGTTCTTGAATCTTCTGATCTTTTAAATGTGTTACTTTGAGTACTTTTTACAAGTTTCTATGGCTAATCTTCAAACTTAGAAAGTCTTTTCTTGTCATGTCCATTATAGGCTTTCTTCATTTCACTCATCATTTTGAACTCCAAAAATTGTTTATTTCATCTTTTTTTTTTTTTTTTTGGTTTTCGAGACAGGGTTTCTCTGTGTAGCTTTGGAGCCTGTCCTGGAACTCACTCTGTAGCCCAGGCTGGCCTTGAACTCCCAGAGATCCGCCTGCCTTCACCTCCCAAGTGCTGGGATTAGAGGCGTGTGCCACCAGCGCCTGGCTATTGACATTGTGAATCTACTCTTCAATGTTGTCTTCTTTGCCCATTAAAGACTTTAGCATATAAATCATAGGCTTTAATTTTTTTTATTTTAAAAGTTTTTTTTTTTTCCATATATTTTGATCACAGTCTTTCTCCTACCCCTCAACTCCTCCCAGATCTTCTCCACCTCCCTTCCTACCCAATTTCAGGTTCTTTTTCTTTCTCATTCAAAATAATGGGAAAAGCAACACAAAATAAAATAACAAAACAAAACAAAATGCCTATAAAAAAACAAAACAAAAACCCATGGAATACATTTTATGTTGGCCAATTATTTTTAGGCAGCAGGTCTGCCCTAGGGTGAGATCAGTATACCTGGCAACACTATATGGTATAAAACTAGTTTTCACTTTTACAGCAGCTATCAATTGCAGAGAGTTTCTTGGTTAAGGGTTAGATTTTGTGTCCACTTCCCATTTCTTAGTGCTGGAATTTTGATGGCTTGAACCTGTACAGGGTTTTGTGAATTCTGTCACAGTCTCTGAATTCATATGTAAATTAGTCCTGTTGTGTTGGGAAGATAATATTTCCTTGGAATCACCTACCACTTAAGGCTTTAACAATCTTTCTGCCCACCTCTTCCATATAGATAACTGAGCCTTAAGGGAAGAATTTGAAGAATGCATCCCATTTTGGGGTGAATGCTCCAACGTCTCTCACTCTATACATTGCCCATTTGTGAATCTTTTTGTTAATTACTGTCTATTAAAAGAAAAAGTTTCTCTGGTGGGGGTTGAGCTATGCTCTAATCTATTTGCATAGCCATGTGTTGTTAGTATTCATTTTATTGCTACATTCCTTGAACAGAATAATAGTAATAGGCTTTCCTCTAGGCTCATGGCCTATCTAATCTTAGACTATTGGTCACATTAGCAATATGACCCATGGATTCCCAATGGGTTCCATCTCATACAGTGTTCTTTAAATCCAATTAAAAAGTTGTTGGCTGCTCCCATAACATTTATGCAACTAATGCACAAGTATATTTGGCAGGCAGGTCTCTACTGTAGGCTGCAGGATTTCTAGCAAAATGGTATTGGTGATGAGAAGGGCAAAGTGAATATAGATACTATACATCATTACATGTCTCTTCAGTTACTATAAAATTTTTTACCTTTTACTAAATCGTAGTTGTTTTTTCTTAATGCAATCTTGATAATTCCAGTGTTCTCCTCAGAAGCAAGTCTAAGCCCTTCCTACTCTATTTTTCCTCAATCATGGCTTATACAGGAACTTTCAAGTCAAGATTAAAATCATTTCTTAAAAAGTTCTTTTTGTTTCTTCAATTGTTTTTTCTCTGACCTTCAACTCTTACAGGTTGTACTGTATAATTTTTTGTCAGCTTCACACAAGTTAAATCATTTGAGAGGAGAGCACCTCAATTAAGAAAATGTCTCCCAACCAAACCAAACTAGTGGGAACTTATGAAATTTAGACCAACACCAGTAGAGCCTCCATGGGACTGGACTAGGGCCTCTGCATAAGCGAGGCAGTTGTGTAGCTTGATCTGCTTAAGGGGCCCCGACAGTAGTATCAGGATCCATCCCTAGTGCATGACCTGACTTTTTGGAGCCCACTACCTATGGTGGGACATGTCGCCCAACCTTGAGGTGGGGTAGTGGTGCTTGGATCTGTTTCCACTGAATGTACCAGGCTCTGCTAACCTCCCATGGTAGGCCTAATCTTCTTGTAGGAAGGAATGGGACGTGGGTTGGGGGGAAGAGGGGTATTTGTGATTGGTATGTAAAATGAATAAAAAAATTCTTAATTAAAAAAAAAAGGAAAAGAAAATGTCTCCACAGGAAAGCCTGGAGGGCATTTTCTTAATTAATGATTGATAAGCTAGGGCCAGCCCATTATGGGTAGCACCATCCCTGGGCTAGCTGTCCTAGTTTCTATAAGAAAGCAGGCTGAGCAAGCCAAGGGGAGCAACCCAGTAAATAGCACCCCTCAATGGTTTTTGTATTAGCTCTTGGCACCATGTTCCCACCTTGCTTGAGTTCCTGTCTTGATTTCTTTATCTTGAGTCTAGTTTTGATTCCATTGTTTACTGTTTACCTTAACTTGTAATAAATCATTCACAATATCTGATTTCTATAAGAAATCAGAATGGCAACTATTAGGAAGAAGGAAGGGAAGGATAAATGTGGGGAGAGAAAATAAGAGGGTAATAGAGCAATTTTGAACAAAATACATGATATACATGCTTGAAAGGTTGTAATGAAACCCATTATTCTTCTAGCTAATATTTTTTTCTTAAAAAAGCTAGTCTTTCAGTGTCAGGGTGGGGCTCAGGTCAAACTTTTAATCACTGAGATTTAGTGAATTTGGAAAATGTTGAAAATCTTTTTCTTTATAGGCATATGATTATCTACAACAAGCCATGGATTGAGCTGGCCCAGGACAGACTTGACTACTAAGAACAGAAAGTTGATAATCTCTTCATCAGATCAGCTATAAAATGTTAAACTTTGGTTCTACATGTGCTAGATCTCTTTATAATCACATTAGTAGCAAGTAGTCTTACCTTAGTGAGATGATTACTCTCCACAGATAGGTTGGAGCCCAAATTCCTAATCTCCGTACTGTATTTGGTTTCCCATTGATTTTTGTGATATCTAATTTTGTAAGATAATTGACTGGGATACAAAGAGACCAATCATTTGATTTAGCATTACTATGGACTTGTAAGGATGTTTCCAGATGAGATTAACCCTCAAATTTTTGTACAGCAGATTGTCCTTCCTGATTGGAGATATGTGCCATAAAAGTAACTGTTAACATGAATCTATAAAATACCTCAGTAAGAGGAAATTCCAGCTGCCTCACTGCTGAGCTAGAACATTCCTTTTTTCCACCTTTGGATTTGAAATAAGATCTTTCTGGTTCTTGAACCTGACAGATTTGACAGAATATGTATCAGCATGAACCTGAGGCTACCACATCAATACTTAATTGTCTTGTCTCATATATTTTTTTAAATTGAGATTTTATTTATTATTTTTTTGTGTATGGATGTTTTCTGCATGTATGTATGTGCACCATGTGCATGCAGTATGTATGATAGCCAGAAGAGGGAATTAGATCCCCTAGGATTGGAGTTACAGATGGTTTTGAGCCACCATGTGAGTGCTAGGAATTAAACCCAGGTCTTCTGGAAGAATATCCGGTGCTCTTGTATAATATCTTCTTATCCAGTCCTTTGTATAATATCTTTCATGAGACCCTAAATCTGGAAGGCCCTGCTAAAATCCATTCTCCTCTAAGAAATGGAAAAAAAATGGCAAGTGGGAAAAATAGTCTTTGCTTCCTTCTCATTATTTTTCCCAGAGCTCCAGGTGAAGAAAACATACATATACTTGGGTCAGGAGTGAGGACAGCTATATGTAGTGATCCCTTCATACTTTGTTCTCACCTTCAAAGATCTCAAATATTGAGGATAACAGTTATCAGAAGTTCTGAATTTCTAAGATTCCATTAACACTGATCGAAAGTTTAGGACCATGTCCTCTTCACACCCAAATTGTAACATGTCCAAAGCCTTGCTGAATAACTTGTTGTCAAACCTACCTCTTTCCAGCTTCACTTTAAATATTTCTGAGAATTATTTCTGAAATGATGCTACTAAAGTTACTGTCCAGAGCTCACAATCTGCCAAGTATGTGTTATGTTATATAGTCTACACCTTGACAGTTGTTAAAATCCAAATGAACTCTACTCCAAATTAACTGGAAAATCCTGGCTTATCATTGAAACACTTACATTTAGTCAAAAATCATCCCATTTCAATTCAAGGTCAGCATGGACTTTTGCCATTATGACAAATCCAGGTTTCTTGAAGAATCAACCTGCAACTCAAGAGCTGAAGATGATTGTTCTTATCACATCCTTATACCAGTTTTTACATAAATCCTATCAGTTACAAATATTTCTAGAATTCATTTTATTTACTAAAGTGTATTATTCATCACTCAGTACAGAACAGCAATGTTGTATACACTATTCCTTGTTGAATGTATTCATGTAGTCACAGAATAAGGTTCTTACAACAAACTGACTCTTCCTGAAACCAGAGTGATGAAATCAGTTTGGGAGAAATTATCTAGAACAATAAGAATCAGTTTGTGGACCATGAACCAGCAGCATCTCTACTACCAGTTGAACTTGGAGAAATGAAAATTTTTGAGGTTCATTCCAGATTTATTAAATATGAAATTCTGGAATTCCTACACAATCCCTGGGGTTGTTAACTATACCAAAAATCTGAGCCACTTCTCTAGCCTTTCAGAGACCCCAGCACAGGAGGCAAAGCCCATTGTACATCTTGCTCTATTCATATAATCAGTTTCAACCATCACTTCTTAAATAAATGAATTCTATATTCACACCTACATGTGGCATTTTAGCTTTTATATTTTCTAAATAGTCAATAATGCAGCAAAATAAACCTCAGCTGAAATGGTCACATATTCATAACATCAAGTAAAGATGAAATTTCGAAAAGATGTGGTCCTAGACTTTCAGGTATGAAAGGCAAATTCATATACACTGATAACTCAGGGGAAACAGGAAAACAGGCTCACTGTTTTCTGCGAAATCTGTTAGAAACAATGGGTTTAGTTGAGATGTGGTATATTTCTGAGGAAAGAGACACAGTGAAGCATAAGACAGGGTATTTCAGAGAGACCCAATATTAGAGACCATGCTCTGGGGGAAATCAAGGAATTCTTGGGACAAGGAGCCTGACATTTTTGTGATTACAGTTCTGGGCTGGTGACAGAGAGACCATTTTAAAACTAAGATCTAGAAAGTTCAGTTTAGACAAAGGAATGGGATATTGGAGCCTGGCTTTTATTTACAGCCTAGGGGAAGATTTCCTAGTTATCACATAGAGGAACAAGATGATGAAAACTACAACATAAAGGATAATGCAAGTGAAAATGTCAAGGGGAGGTGGATGACAGGCAAGCTAATTAGACATTCTCACCAAAAGTATGTTCAGACATTGGTACAGAGAGTGATAAGATAAAAAGATTTGAGTCCATAGGACAGGTGCTAAGAGATAGTGAAGTCAAGAAGAAAATTGGTACTGGTTCCTAGAGAAGTTGTGGGTGGGTGAGATTGTGAGGCAGTTACACTGGTTTATTCTTTATATCTGGAGGAGCATAGAGTATTACGGACACTAATTGGTAATGTACAATTTATTTCTTATGAATTTTTGGAGTTTCTTAGATATTTAAGTATGTGTTAGTAGTGGGAGGATTAAATGAAAAGTTGGATACAGTAAATCGAACCTCAAGATGGTTCTGTATTTCAGAGTTACATTCAGAGATATAAACAGGAGCAATGGGTGTCATCATTGAGTCATTGTGAGGAAATACATCGACAAGGAGAAAAGTGAGTAGAGAAAGCAGTTCATAGAAAAGATGTACTTAGACAGAAGCTCCCAGGAGGAAAAGGATTGATGATGCAATGTGAGAGAGTAACAAGCAGTGTGTTTGTGTGTGTGTGTGTGTGTGTGTGTGTGTGTCTGTGTCTGTGTCTGTGTCTGTATCTCTCTCTCTCTCTCTCTCTCTCTCTCTCTCTCTCTCTCTCTCTCGTGTGTGTGTGTGTGTGTGTGTGTGTGTGTGTGTGTGTCTGTGTGTGTGTCTGTGTGTGTGTCTGTGTCTGTGTCTGTGTCTGTGGTGAGCCCAGGTTGGCCTCAAACTCATGACCTCCCTGTCTCAGGTCTCCTGAGTGCTATTACTACAGGTATACTAATGCTCTCTGCAAAGGAGAGGAACTCAGGTTTACAATGACTATCTAAATATCCAACAAGAAGATGACTTGTTTGCTTTTTCCTTTCTCTGACAAAAATGTTGACCAAAAGCGAGTTGTCAAGGAAAGAGTTTATTAGATTTTAGAGGTCACACTCCATCACCCAGGGAAGTCAGGGCAGGAACCTGGAGGGAGGTACTGAAGCAGGGACCATGGAGGAACCTGCTTACTGCCTTGTTCCATGTGGCTTGCTCAGGTAGGTTGTTTTTTATAACCAACCAGTCCCACTTGACCAGCGTTGGGTAGGAGGATGGGGGAAAGGCACCACCCACAGTGGCCTGGGATCTACCTTATCTATCATTAACCAAGAAAGTAACCCCCATAGAAATGCTCAGAGGCCAATTTGATTGGGACAGTTCCTCAGCTAAGGTTTCTTCTTCCCAGTGACTCTAGATTTGTGTCAAGTTTACAACTGAAGCTAACGACGACAGAATACAATGGAGGAAAAGCTCCAAACCCAGAATTTAAAGATGATGCTTTAACTAGAGCCCAGAAAACTGCTCCAGGAGAAACTCTTTCTCACTAGCAGTATAGGGAAGCACTTTGAGAAGCATCCTGGTAAATGCTGAAGCGCAGTATTCTTGATGAATCAGTGGTGAAGACACCAAAATGTTGGACCACTTGTTAAGTGATGCTGGGTGAAGAAAATGAATGATTTAATAGTGTTTCTGGGTTCAAGAAACCTCCATCACCCTACAGGGGGAGAAGAACTACGATGAGAATTCTGATAGTAGCCATGATTTAGGAGAAGATTGAGGCATCATGTCTTTAAAAGAAAAAAGAGCACCTTCAATTCTCTGAGAAAGAAAAAATAATGGATGCTTTAACAGAAGGTGGCCCCTGGAAGCCAAATGTTCTATTTGTATATTGAAACACAGTGTATAGAAGCACCTATTTGTACATCTAATAATGTGAGCCTAACACCTCCATTTAAGAAATCATGAGCAAGCCAGGGACCATCTACAGAACTCTAGACACTAAGATAAAGAGTTCATTTAATATATTAACAATCAATGATTGCCTTGACTGATTTTGAATCGTGGTCCCTTGATTGGCAGTACAATGAAATTACCACACCACATGGGAGAGGAATGAAGCTGCAGAAGGTTAAGCCACAAAGTCTCAGCCTGGTGCATGAAGCTGAAGATGGGGGAAGGGTCAAGTCCCAGGTTAGGAAAGGGCATATGGAGGGAAGCATCACTCAAGCTCTCCCCATCTTCTCCTAAGTAGGTAACTGCTGGCAAGTTACCAATTGTCAGGAACTTTGGTGAAATTTGACAAGCCTGCTGTGACATTTGTTATAACCACATACTACTGTTTCTAATATGACCTTTGAGAAAATTCAATCTGATTCCAGAGACTTGAAGGCTCTCATTTTGTCAAATTGCCTGACATTTTTGACCCCTGGCCAAAAAAAAATCAGTTAGGAAACTGTATACATAGAGGGCCACAACTTCATCCCCACATAGCTTTGTAATGCTCTCACTCAGCATTCCCCCTATGTCTTCTCCAATTGGCACAATTTCTGCCTTCACTGGGATCACCTGGCACAGGAAAAATAGCATGCACTTCTTCCTGGAGAGTTACTAAAATTTTGCTTTCCTGTTTAGAATGATTTCTCATCTTGTTTAAGATGCCCCCTTCCATTTTCAATTGCTTTTCCTGTTTGAATTCATACAATTCAAAAGGAAGAGACAACCCAACCGCCAGATACAATGCACTTCAGACTTAAATCATATTCCATTTACTCCTGGTGAATGTAAATTTGAGACTGGCTCTTAGCTTTCCTGAGCCTTGACTGTGTATTCAGTCAAATGGGGCAATGATACTCACTCACACAAGTGCTGTGAAGATTGTGTGATGATCTGCTTGCCACTGGCATGTAGAGACAGAAAGCAGAAGTCAGTATCACCTCTTTCCATCCTTCTATTGTTTTCTTTTCAATTGCCTTGTTCTGCTATTTTCCAGCCCATGTAGCAAAATCAAGGGATACCGAGAACCCAAGAACAACAAAAATAACTAGTGTTGAATTCAAATTCTAGGTATCATGTTCATTGCCACTCAACACCATCACATATTTCCTGTTCTTGTGTGTCTATATTCTGAACTGTGTCCGTGTCAATGTATCCATAGACATGTATCTAAAATAATTGTTCTCATTTGATGTTTACTGAATCAATGACTCATCAGAATTCAGGTAAACTACATGACTTATATGTTGTGAAGCTTATTCATTGGACAATCTACCAGAAACCCCACCAGCACCTGCCCAGTGATTGTAGCTTGTCATTGTATAATTGCAAGCTTCATCATCAATTTTGCTTGTGCTTTTAACAGAACATGACTCTGATGGCTTGAGCCCTGGGTAATCATGCTACATTGAGCAAAGCATGCAGATTTCCAGTCAATTGGCTTTTTTTTAACAGATAAAATGAGCATCTCTTAGCAGAATTAGAATAAATGAGATAACAGTTGTGAAAATAATTTTTGAACTTCACAGCACTTTTATATGTGCAGGTTTTTCTCTGGTTTCTTCACCAGGACACCTGGATCTGAGTATGCTTGAACCCCAACTAATGATGCTGAACATTTCCCATACCTCAAAAGGTACCTCACAACTGTGATACACATGGCCTGCTGAGCCTCCTGCAATACTCACAGGGGTGCCAGACTCCATCTTCTTTTTGGAACCTATGGAAGTCTGAGAAAGCATACGAATTTTACCCCTTGAACCTCAAACCTATACACTCGCTTGATCTGGGCTGTTTCTACTGGTTTAACATCCATGTCCTCATCACCCAAACTAGGAATTACCACACATTTTTAGTAATATCTATTTGTTTATTTTTTATTACACCTTCATTTTGCTCAGGGAAAAAGAATACTTTGAGCATTTTCATCTGTTAGAAAAGAATAAAAGACAATACTGTGCCAAAGCAATAAGTAAGCATGATAAGAATGGGAAAAAACATGAAATGAGGAGCCACTTCAAGAATTTAGTATGTATCCATCTGTCATGTACCCTTCTATTCCAAGAGAGAGCATCACTTCTTCAATAATCACATCTGAAAGGAACAGACTTTTAGTTGCATGGGGATGGACACTGATAAATCTAGACCAGTGTGAAACATCTTCTTCCTTACTGGGCACTAATTAACCAAAAGCAAGTGCTCCCAATTTTGTCTCTCCTTTAAACATATACTAGGAGACAAAGTTCCATTATTATTTCAGAATTCAACCCCAGCTACCACTCCACACTCTTCACTGACACATGGCACAATCTCCATTTCTCAGTTTAAAATATGCAAACACCCACAGGTACTAACGTACATTCAGAATTCCAATTTAATCTGTCTGATGTTGTCTACAATCAACATCCATCTTCAATCATTACATCCCTGTGGGCATCTCTATCCAGCTTTCAAGTAGACAATTTGAAGCAAGTGTCACTTGAAATACAGTGTTTCCCTATTATAACTACTAATTTCTGACACAGTTATACTAAGCCTGGTTCATTAACAGAATTATTCAGCTTAAAGCAAATGTAGCTGTTTCTCCAGTGTTTGTGTCCCATCTTTTTGATAATGCCCACACTGGTGACAACATCTTCTCACAGAAGTCAGTCTGAATGCTGAGCAGTTTGCTCTCTCTGTCCTTATCTACATTCTGACTGTAGCACTTGTTAAATTAAAACAAACAAACAAACAAAAAAAAAAAAACAGAGCTAGGAATATGAAGGAGAACCTGCTAGTTTGAGAAAACTGCCAGCTAGTTAACATATTTAGCAAACTGGTCAAAAGTCCACAGGATAAGAGTTCCAAATTCTGCTACAATGCACAACTAATACTTCAAGCACTAATTCGTGTCATGTACCATGGCTATACAGTACTCTGCAGGTTGAGGCTAACAGAGAGAGTAACTGTAATGAGCTGAACTTTCTCAGCCCAACTCTCACAGATTTCTCAGAGGCAGCTGCACATGTCTGTCTGACATCTGTAACTATCAAGTGAAATCACCTGTGTTCACCAAGGGACCCATTGAATGCACAGACAATGCTCGTTAAATGAACTTAATACTCGCTTTAATTTGGGTATTCCAGTATTTCATTAATTTCAAAGAACTAATTTTCCAGAGTAGATAATTAGAATTCACAAATATTGCTACCTTTATCATGGCTATGTACCATTTGTGAGTTCAGTCTCCTAGAAATTCTTTGAAAATTTGGGATTAAAGTCATGCTAATGATGCCTTACATTATAATAATTGTGAAAGAAACATCTAAGGCATATAAAATTAACATTTTTACTACTTTTCTCAATTAAATGTCATAACACCCCTTTTCAAATTTATCTGGTTTTTCCACTACAAATAGCACAATCTGATAAAAAAATATGATTTAGGATCATTCACTTCATTTTATTTTCTAAAGTTAAAATTGTAATTGTGTTTGTCATCAGTGTGCCAATATAACAGCCCAATAAATTTGAAAAGGGGTCACGACCCACAGGTTGAGAAACACAGCTCTAGAAAATACTTTCAAGAATGGCTCTGTTCAAATGTCAAGATGAAAGGGACCAGAAAGATCCAGGCAAGGACTAGGAATGGCTGCTCCTGTGTTCATGCAGTAGGCGGGATCCTTGATTCTCTTTGAATCTTAGGTTTCTTTGATTTTAGACTTGTGATACTATTATGTTGTATGAATTTAGTGTAAACATTGAACCACACAGTTGAAAGCACCTGATGAAGAACTGTTAGATGACAAGGTTCCCTGTCAGCAGCTGGGACCAGCAAAGGCCATGGAGAACTCTGCTGGACAGTGTCAGACCATGGTGGAAGGAAGCTTTTCTGAACACAGGCACCCATTTGTTATGGTGGTTGCTACTGAAACATGTTGTCATAGACCTAGAGTCTTCAAACAACACAGATTTATTTACTTAAAATTCTAGATATCAGAGGTCCAAAGACAAAGGAAATCCAAGGAGAGAATTCATAACCATGCTCCTGAGGCCACCTGCACTCCTTACTCCATGTCTTCTATCTTTATAAAAAGCCACAAGGCTTCTTCAAAGGCCTAAATGCCTTCCCATTGCTCACTCTCTCACTTATGGGGATCCTTCATTCATCCAGATGCCCAGAAAATCTCATGCCAGTATCTTTCATCTCCACTGCTACAAAGATCTTTCTGTCTCAGAAACTAATTTACTGACTCCATAGACCAGAACATGAACATGTTCGAGGGTCCATTTTTTTCTGTACAAGAAACAAAACCTGGAGTTAAATTTGGTATACAACAGTTACCTGTCATTAAAAGGAGATGTTTTTCTGTAATGATTATGCATTTCTTGGAACTAGGTTGGATCTGAACAGATTAGAATAAAAAAATAAGAGCAATATTCAATCTGTAATTACAAAACTTAGTCAAAAGATACTCTAGAACCCACTTTCTCTTTGACTTCATTCAATACATATACGAATCACTGTGGTCAGCAGTAGGTGTCTTTACTGACATGTTAACTAGGAAAAACTTTCAGAGGGATAAATAATAGACTTAACTGTCATCAGGAAGTTTCAACATATGCTAATGTGAAGCCCATGCCTGTATTCAAAAGCACTTGGTAAAGTAAAGGATGAATGGGATGTATTTACTCCAATACAAATGTTCGTATATCATGCTCAGAAAATTAAACACCTTGGAGCTTTCTCTGACTTTACTGATGCTCAATCTGATTCCAAATGGGAAATGGTTTTGATAGCTCTTGCTATTGTTTTTATACATTTATTTTATTTAAACTCTCATAGAGCTAGTTTTATGATTGATGCTTAATTAATGGGTTATAAACTTGGGACTCAGAAAAGTACAATAAATTGGCATGTCATAGATCTAATAATTTAATTACCAAAATTAACAAAGTCATATTATTTTAACTTTGGGGCCATTGATCTTCCAAATATGCTTTTCTCCAAGCAGACTGATAAAATATCTACTTGCCGTTCATATTACAGAAATAGAAGTTTTAAGATCTGAAATAGGAATGTGTTCAGTTATAAGTAAGAAATCCAATAAAGGAAGTTATTGATTGTAGTTCTTCAGCAGTTTCCTGTGAGAACAAAAATATTGTAGAATATTTAATTTAATAGGTCTATTATAGTTCTCTTCTGGCCTTATGTAACTATCTGGCAAATGCAATGTGGCTATGGTATGGGACATTTTGTTTGATGAATGAACTATGATGTTGAAGCAAATAAAAGTTGATTGTGAAGGTCAGATCCTCTCCAACACTCTGCAGGCCTACCAGCCCTGGCAGCTCAAGGGTAGTTGTGGCATGCGAGCTAGTTTCTTGCTTCATCTATGAGAACAGTAAATAAAAACTGGAGAGTTCTGAAAAATAACTATCCCTTCATATTCTAAAATCAAAAGATTATTTCCTCAAACTCTCAGTCAAAAGAAAGAAATAGAAAGAAAGGCTAGATCTACAAAAATATAATTTATGCATGAACAAAAATACATCCTCCCCATCTAGTCTGTCTCTCTATTAAGGGTTATGAATCCACCCCCAAGGTTAACTATATAATCCAATTGGCTCAGATCTCTGTAACTCCCCATGGTGTCTTGGTCAGAGATAAGAATGTCCAAGTTATATATGACTCTTATTACTGTCTTTAAAATAAAGGTTAAACAGGGTATACTAGATTTTTCCAAGTTTCAATGAACATAACACCTGTCAGAAAGTACCCATGATATCAAACGCCTCAGATGGAACATTTGAGGTAGTTAGGAGGAGAACATGAAAGATGAAGAAAAAGAAGCATAAGAATTTCAAGGTAAAACACCCCATGTCTCTTGGCAATATTTTGGGTTATATGTTGTTATTGTTTCACTGTTTTTGTTCTCATTTGCCCTCTGTGCATAGTCACGCTCTCCACAGTGACCCATCAGTCATCAATGACAAACTGCTTGTAGGAGTGTGGTTCCGTAAAATTTTGGAATCGAAATGAAGATTCTCAGCTTATGAAGAGGTAACAGAAAATGAAACTCTAAAGAAGAAAATGCATAATGCCTGCCCAACTCTCATCCAAGAGTTGTAGAGTGCACCACAGGATCATAGCCTTGGGAAGGTGTTCTGGGGATCCAGAAGAAGGGTTTATCATGACAGAAGAGAGCTACATGCAGTCAATGATTCTGAAGAGGTTTCAGGGTGTGGGTGTGGTGAGGTGGGGCAGGATAAAAAAGTAGAAGAAAGGACAAGGAAGAAAGAAGAAGCCAGAGGAAGGAGATGTAAGTAGCAGTCAAGAGAAATCATTAGACCAAAAATATAATGAAACAGAAGATCTCACCAATTGACTCACTGGAGGGGAGAGTAAGTGAAGGTGATCTATAGAAGCCAACCAACATGAATACTAGAGGAAAGCTAAAATTGACATTTTACATAAAAATTAGCTTAAAGTGAAACACAGATGAGCATATAAAATGGAAATCTATTGAATTTTAGCAGAAACCATGGGGTTAGATGAAGCATTCTTAGATATGATAAAAGCAATATATACATGGAATCTCTTCAAATATGAAAATTTCTTGCTCTCTGAAAGACATTTTTAAAGAATAAAGTATTCAAGATGTTTACTGGTAGAAGTTATTTATAAAGTACATATCAGATAGAAAAATTGTAACTAAAATATTTACTGAATTTTCAACATTCAAAAATAAAGAACCCAATTAAAACATAGACAAAATGCTGAGTGTATTAGTACAGGCCTGTAAGCCCAGCACTTTGGGAGTAGAAACAAAAAGATAAAAAAGTTCAAAGCTACAGAGTGAGCTGAAGGTCAGCAGGGACTACATGAGTTCCCATTTCAAAAAAAACATAAGAAAGAGAATGGACTTTAAAAAGTTGAGATTGTAGCTCAGTGATAGAGCATTTCCTCAGCATATGATGGCCCAAGAGAAGGAAAAGTCTGGGGGAAAGGAAAAGAAAAAGGAAATAAACAATAGACTGAAACATAGTTGTACCAAAAGAGAAACAAAGTACATGTACCATGTCATCAGCTGCTGGTGAAATGCTGACCAAAGCTTTCCCAGGATGTATCTCTGTTATACTGGGTATCATAAAGTATACCTCCAGCAAGAGATGCTCACAAAGATGTAGAACAAATAGCCTCAGTGCCAGTGCTGGTGGAAATGTAAAGCTTTAAGACCTGTGAGAAACTGCTCTGCAGTCTTTCATAAAGTTCAGTTTCCCTGACAGCATGGATCCTCCACCCTCTCATGCTCTTGGATATCTGTCTAAGTGGGACGGGGAAAACGCAGCCTGCTCACATGAAAACCTGTGCTTTAAAACAGAAAGAATCAACTATCTCTCAATAAGCTAAACAGCTGTATATCACACTGTAAAATGAATACTAATCATAAAGACACTTAAAGATGAACTGCTGATGAATAGAGACCTGAATTGATTTCAATGACATTACTAAAGGACCCTAAACCACCCTCAAAATTGCAGATACCGTACATGTGTGTGCAGCATTCTCAAAATGGCCAAATGTTGCCAACAGCAAACTGGCTGACAGTTGCCACTTAGAGGCAGATGATGTATTTTACTTTCACCATGAATGAAAGGTAATGTGAGATTACTTTTATGGATGGCAAAAATGTTTTCTGCCTGGTTATCTAAACCTATGCATGTGAAAAAAACCACAGAAGTATGCTAAATATGGACAACGATGATGTTTGAGAAATGGTGAAATCTGAATCATGTTTATGGTTTAGTTAATGATATCATTCCAATGTCTGGGCCTTTAATTGTTGTGGATATATGAAGTATTAATACTGGAGGAAGTAGGGTGTCAGATAATTGGAAACACCCTGTGCTATATTGTTCATGCTTTTTGAATTTAAAAGCATTTCAAAATAAAAAGTAAAATTTTAAAATGTAACCACTAATAGTGAGATTGATGGAACACATAACACTCAAATAAGTGATAAATGCCTCTTAGTGTAAGTTTTCAAACATGTTTTGAAAAGATTCTTCACTTAGTTAGGATGGTTGATATAAAATACCTGTTATCACAGTGAGTATGTGTCTCAGCAAGGATAGCTTCTACTGTGCTTCTCTCGGTTTCCACCAAAAGTATTAACTTCTGGTGCTGTTGCCCATCAAGATATGTATTTTTGCTTTAGCATATTAGGCATAAAGTTCAACAATTTCAATGGCTTACTTGAAAGTCAGGGTCTTTTTAAAAATATACCTTTTTGATAATTTCATGCATGAGTACTGTATTTACATCACTCTTCCTCCTGTGCTGCCCCCACTCCCTCTGAAATTCATGGTCTCTTATTCTTTAATTATTATTGTTATTTACAGATCTGGGTTTATACAATTGTAAATTAGAACTGCAGAGTGCCTTTTGTGTTGTTTGTGTGCATATGAGTTTAGGGCTACCTACATGGGATTGGAGAACTCATCAGGCAGCTCGGCCCTGGAGAAGGCTGATTCTCCCTCACTTGGCAGTCATTAATCACCTGTAGCTCTTCATCTAAGGGTGGAATGCTGTGATATTTCTTCCATCCATCTTAGCATGTCAGCTAGTGTCAACATATTTTCAAGTCTTTTTTAGAAAACTGCATTAGGGACATTTCATGGGCACAGTTTTCCTGTTCTGTATAGTGGACACTATTTCCCAGCAGATGTCTGGGTTCTTTGGCTCTTACAGTTTCCCACCTCATCTTCCACTACGTTCCTGGAGCTTTAGGTATAGGAATTGTGCTGTGGATCTATCAGCTGGGGATGGGAACCCAATAGTCAGGGTCAGTTGTTCCCTGCAGTTTGACAAGTTGTGTTACTTTCTGTAACAGTTTCTGTGAACTGTAAAAAGAAGATTATTTGATGAGCAGTTAAAACGATGCTTCTCTGTGGGCATAAGGATGAATGCTTACAATAAAGCTAGTAATTATACTGGTTTAGGAAGGTTTTCTTTTATACTAACATTTTTCATCAGTATTTTCATTTTGGCTTCTCACTGGCTCTTTGGGTTTCTGCATATTGCCAGCGACCCACTCAAAGTGTATGTAATTCTCCCTTGTTATACAGTTCATAAATATCTCCCCAAACCTTATCCCAGCATCTCTCCTGTTTGCTTCACATTTGTTCAGCATGGGCCTCACAGGTAACAAAACACAACCACTACTCTACTCATCCTTGACCTGTCTGCTGGCTTTTTTTTTCACAGATCTGATTTTGCTATGGCTTGACAGAATGTGAGTGCTGAAATATGGGCCACTCTTAACTTCTTTCCTGATCCACACAATGAAGAATTAGTTGGTACAGATGCATGCTTCCATACCCCCAAGTCTTTCTCTGCTCTTATTATTCTCATAGCTGAGGAAGTAAGGTCTACAAGGATCAGAGTCTGAGATGAGAGCATCAAGAGAAGCCTGGGCATTTCTAACATGAATTCTGATGAGAGTGACTGGAGTGTAAAAGCTGTCATGGAGGGTGATGGAGGGAAAAGAACAAATTCAGAAATGTGCAGGCAAACTGCAGACTTCCTGCAGCTGGTTGCAAGTATTCTTAAGCCAGAGTAGGCTTCCAGAGCCATGACTTGGGTCCTAGTTAAGGGTGGGTGGGCACAATCTGAAAAAAAGAGTCATATGAGAATAAACCCCACATTTTTTGCCACAGTGATTATTGGGCTGGCTGGGCTGAGAAAAGAGCTGTGGAGCACACGAGGGGGCCTGGAGCTCTGCCTAAGCTTGCTGGCAGACAAAACATACAGACTGACTGCTGCCTAAGATTTGATTTCAGCCATGTGTGAAAATCCTCTTGCCCTTTGTGCAAGGACGCACTTTGGAGAACCCTCTAGGCTGGCCCGTTATTCACAGTCACAGGGTGAATCATTCCATGTACTTAAAGGCAAGGTCTTAAAGCTAGAAGGAAAAGGCTCAGAAAGACTTTTGCCTTCTACTGCATTCTGTTAAAAGCACTTATTTTATTCAGCGTTTCTGAATGTCTATGCTGAAATCAATATGATGCTGGTTTGCATCTTGCAAGTACATCCTCTGTGCTCATTCTGAGTGGTGTATGGTATGATCATATGAATGACTGAGACTGATTGACCTGAAGAGAAAGACAAATTAATGTGTAACACTGGGCACAAGTTGAAAGTATTTCCATAGATCCACAGGAAACACAAATGGGAAGGTATTACAGGTGGATCCTTGCTTTGTCAGGGAAGACAGTTTCACACAGGCATTTAAAAAGTCCAGATGTCTGATATTACATGTGGTGATGGCTGATTTTGTGTCAGTTTGCAGTGTGCATTGTAAGGAAGATGATGTGAACATTAAATTGGACTTTTTGGCACCTAGATATCTGAGTGAGTTTTCTGTTGCTGTGATGAAGCAACTTAAGGAAAAATGTTTAACTTATGATTCAAAGTCAAGGCAGGAGAAGCTTGAAGAAGCTGATCATGTTGGGTGTTCTCACATCAATTAGCATAATCAAGATAACCTCCCAGAATCCCATCTCCTAGGTGATGCTACATCCCTTCAAGTGTGCAATTAACAATAAACATCACCATGGATTATCTTCTGTAACATGGGTCAGACTGATCTAATCTGTTGAATGTCTTTGTAGAACATGATTCTTTCAAGGAATGATACAATCCCAGTGGACAGCTATGGGACTTTATCGGTACTATGTGTAGTGCTTCATCTCCACCATGTAACCCTACACTGAAAATTTGGTTTTGCCATCCTCTATAACCACATGACACAATTTCTTATAATAAATTTCCTTGCCTGCACTAGGCTTACACAAGACTGGGCCTGTGTACATCATAGAATGGTGTCAGTGATTTGCACGGGCCATAGAATTGTGTCCTAACAAATTTTACGTCAGCGTGACAGAAACTAGAGTCATATGAGAGCAAAGACCATCAATTGAGAAAATGCCTCCATAAGACTGCTGTGGGCAAGCCTGTATCAATTTTCTTAATTAGTGATTGGTGTGGAATGGCCTAGCCCACCAAGTGTGATGGCAAGCCCTGGGCTGGTTGTCTTGGGTTCTATAAGAAAGCAGATTGAGCAAGCCATAAAGAGCAAGCCAAGCCTATACCCAGCACTCTTCCATGGCCTCTGCATCAGCTCCTACCTTCAGGTTTCTTCCCTGCTTGAGTTATTACCTGACTTTCCTCAGTGATGGACTGTTAACCTGAAATGTAAGTGAAAGAAACCCTTTCTTCCCCAAGTTGCTTTTGGTTGTAATGTTTCATCACAATAGAAACCCTAACTAAGAGAGGTGGAGGCTTTGGGGGCCCTACCCCTACCCTGTTCAACTATTGACTATTGGTGAATTTTAGGAGCAATCATTCACTGTCTTTGAGTGAATTCAACAATGCTGCTGTGCTGTGGAGAGTCCACCAGTCTCCAATTTGAGGAATTCTAAACCGAGGGTTCCACAGGTAGTCCTGGTTAAGGTCAAGTGGGTCACAAAACATAGCAAGACATGAATGCAGGCTGGAAAGGAGATAAGAGATACCGGGCAATGAAAGGAAATAGTGCATACATGTGTGCATTTATCCAAGAATAGATTGATACAATAAAAATCCTTTTAATGTATTATATATATATATATCATAATCATTCTGATCCTCTAAAAATCTTTGTGACATGTTGGTGTACACCCGTACACCATGAAGGCAGCAGAAGTCTTTAGCTTCCATCCAGATGCTGGTGAGGAGCAGTAATGCTGGTGAAAGCATGGGTGGGTGATGTGGCCAAGTTGTTCATAAAGAATTTCAGCTCATAAGAATGAAGCTTCCAGAAACTGAGCTCCCATGCTTTGTGTATGCTGGCCAAGTCTTTTCTTCAGCACAGTGCAATTGAGGCTTTTGTTGCTTCAGGTAATTTTCCTGGCAATATGGATTGTGCATTTAGTTAGAAGTGGATGAATCCGCTACTAATCAATTTTTAAATTGTTCATTTCTAGGGCAATTTGTGTATATGACACATGTATAAAAGAATCTATAAAATAAGTTGAATAAAAACCCAAGCTACAGAATAATGCACACGGTATGATTCCTTTGGAAAAGCCCCAGACTTGCTAAAAGCAAACAATAGATTGCTTAGAGATGCATGCACTGCTGGGAGGGGAAGGAGAACAAAGAAAATGGGATAATTAAGATAAAATGTATGATAGTGGTTTTCTCTGTAGGGGAGAAAGGAAGAGCAAGCAGGAAGCTTTAGAAGTAAGGAAAGTTCTGTCAGGTTCCGTGTCTCATTATAGTGTAATTTCATAAAGTGAGTGTCTCTGTGTGTGCATGCACATCCAAATTTTGAGCACACAAACAAGAAGGCAAAAAGAATACATGATCAGAAATATGCTTTATGATTTCATATTGAAAACAGTTAAAAGTCTGGAACAGGAGAATAAATTAAAAAAATATACATTCTTTTATTCTCGTAATTCCTCCAAACAGTGACTGTCTGCATGAATTAGTATAATGTTTAATTTGTTAAAGGCAATATCCACCCTTTGTCTGAAAATATAAATTATCAAACTAGCCTTTTACTAACATATCATGAATAAATTGTGAGCCACAAGAAGAAATCAGATGAGAATTTTTTTAAAGCACACTTTTAAATGCATTGTACTAAAGCCATGCATCTGTAAACATGGCTATTCCTTTAATAGCAAATTTCCAATTATTTGAATTTGGAATGTTTTTTTTTTTTTTAATCATAAATGTTACAGAAGGCAAATGAGAGAGAGAGAGAAGGCCTGGAACATTATATCTAATTTGAGAGTGACAGTAGGGATTTGTGTGGAAGGAATTGGGAGGATAGGAACTTGGGAGGGGCTTGAAGGAGGAAAGGGAGTGTGTGACTAGATTTTAATTTTAAATGTATAAAAAACAAAAAGTAAATATTCCATATTTGTATCTAATACAGAAGCTTCTATTCTGAACAATGTGAACTGGAATTAGAAGCATAACCATCAACCATACTTAGTCTCTAAGCATCCTCAGATATGTCTCAGGAATTCTTACATTATAGAATTTGAACATGGCTTTCCCATCAGTAAATCAAGACACTAAGGAATGCTCTGTTACAAGACATTTTTTTAAAAATGACTGTATAAGAAAATGCATTTCATAATAGGATTGTTAAAGTCTGACAAATTTTAACTGTTACAGTTATGAGGTATGTTTTAGAGCTAAACAGGATTTGGAATATAAAGAAGGATTCTAGTAGAAAGCACAGTAGCATGGTGGGGATATTAGTCTGTGTTCTACAATAAAGGAAAGAGAGGGAGAGAGTGAATCTTCTCACAATGATAGAGGATCCAGCTAACTGCAGATGAGGTGAGCTGATGATGTGCTTCCAATCAGAGACCAAAGACCTAGAAGAAGGCAACAGATGATCTATGTTCTTGTCCAAGACTGAGTCTAAAGATAACAGAAGACAGCTATTTCAACTTAGAAATGGAGGCATATTGAAGGCCAATTTATCAGTACTTTGTTCTATTCCAGTCTTCAGTGAATTGAATGAGGTTCACTCACATTGGAGAAGGCAATGATTTTACTTCATCTACTGACACAAATCCTAATCTCATTGAAAACATTTTCATAGATGCACTCAGAATATCTGGGTGTCCTGAGGCTCCATCTAGTTAACATATGATTCTAACTATCACAGTGGGTTATTTCTCAGAAACACACAGACTAGCTAGGATGCCTGGGAGCAGATATCAGATGCTATGGAAAAGTCTCTAGTCAGGCATTAAGTAAGTATCTGGAATATTTCCTTTCTGCTCTCGCTCTCGCTCTCGCTATGGCTCTCGCTCTCACTCTCGCTCCGCTCTCGCTCTCTCTTCTGTTCTTTGTCTGTAAAGATAATCTTAACTCTTCTAAACACCCAGGTTCTAGTCAGGGCAGTGCCACATGCTGGATATAGAACTAAAATGATTCCTTCCTTCTATTTCTTCTTCTGTTCAAGCTATCTTTACAAGGTCAATTGGAGAGCCAACACACATGCATTTATAGAAAAGACTTTGGAATGAATTAAAAATAATATTATTATAATAGATAACAAAAGTGATTAAAATCTCATTGTATTAAATAAAAATCTTTATTGGAAATAATCCGCAGAATAAATCTGTGCATTAAAATAGTCTTTTTTGGTTGCTTATCATGCCTAAGATAAATGAGCCTAGGAATAAAGATGATTGTTTTGATGTTACCACTGATTTTTTTTCTAACTCTATATTTTTACTGAGGCTATAGACAGTTAAAATGGGCAAGGGGGAACATAATAATCCTAGGTTGGGGTTTTAATAGGATTTTGCTCTCAGCAGTAATGTAGCTAGTTTCTATTTCTCTGTGGCTTTTTACCCTCATTGGTAAGTCTCTATTTTCCCTGCTATGTAGCTCATTTCCTCTCTCATGTGGTGGATCTTCCTCTATCATTACAAAGACCAATGGAGACTGGAGAATCCACTCTTATCCCAGCAAACCAACATTGTAGTCATGTGCATGTTTGTGGACAAAGATTTGTTATAGAAAGTGGGCAGAGACATCTTTAAACCAATGAGTAAAGAGAGAGAGGGGAATCACCAGGTAGGAAACACTAAATCCCAGTAAAAACCCAAACCCTATTAGAGTTGGTAGTCTCCTCATCTGAGGGGTGGTCCTTTCTCTTACCAAGAAGCCTGTAATGTTTGCCAATAAACTTTTACTTTGTGCTGAGCCATTTTTCCTGTTTTGATTTTTTAATTGGTGGAGAAGAAACCACCTGCTAGCCGGTACCTTTACTTGAGTGTCAATGTCAAAACATTCAACAGAGGAAAGATTTATTTTGGCTCACATTTCACAGAGTCAATCCATAGCCATTGGCCCTCATGTGATTGAACAGAAAAATCACTGATGGCATGAACATTTCATGGAGGAGGTTCTTTAGTGCATAACAAACAGGAAACAGAGAGAGTGGGGAAACAGGAAAAGGCCAATATGAAATATAGGTCAAGAATGTACTCCCAGTGACCTACTTCCTCCAAGTAGACCCAGCTCCTTTTACATCACTACCAATAATATTCTCATGATGTGAACTTCTGATATTAATCTCCTCTGACTCACAAACATGCTCAGAAACTTTCACTAATCTATGGATCTAGGTACTTCTTAAGCCAGTCAAGTTGATGATGAGAATTAACTATCACAGGCTCTTAAATATTTCAAACCACAGGAAACCTGCTTGAAGAACTTTATTTCATAATCCCTTCCTTATCCTAGACATCAGGACTCTCAAGTCACTAAAGACATATGTGGACCCCTGATAAACAGTCAAGAATCCCAATGATCGTTTGAAAGGCAGTGAGATGGGAGCATGAGGGAACTCTAAGTGGATGAAGGAATGGAAGGATAAGCAGATGGATTAGGAGAATGGGACCAAGGCAGCATGGAAGGAAGGAATGATGGATAACTGGAAGTTGAGAGGATAAGATGGAAGAGCGATTGAAGATGAGGCTGTGCTCACAGCATTTGTGGTGGCTGCCAGAGTAGTCGTGATGACTGGTAGTTAGTATGGGCCAGCACTGGACACTTGGGAAAAGCACTTTATATGTATTATTATAAGGAATCATGTGAGATACATTTACTTTCTCCAATTCTGAGTAGTTACAGGCATTTATTTTGTCTTACTTTATTTTATTGTGTATATGTCTGTGTGCCCACTCATGTGTGTTTATAAATACATGTCAGGGTGTTTCTGGAGGTCAGAGGAAAACCTTGGCTGACAACCTCAAGTTCCACATTGCTTGAAACACAGACTTTTTAGTTGCTCAATGCTATATGACCCATGCCTTACAAAGAGGGAACAAACACTACTCACATGTGTCTGTAGAATCATACATACTTTGAGGCTATCTATTTAAATTCTAAAACTGAAGGCTCAGCAACATATTGTTGGTTCCTTCTTACAATGAAGCATAAATCACACTTAATCCCCAAAGCTCAATTTATTCTTTTGTCATCTCAGTTGGGTCAGTGCCATTTGCATCCCCACCAGAGGTTCAGGGGGTATTTACAATTAATAAATATCACAATCGGAAAAATTCAGAGTTTGTCTTTCCCCAGAGTTTATGGCCTTAACCCTTGTCTCCAAGGACATGAGGAATCCATCAAAAAGTCTCTGGATAGGCCCCAGATAAAGGGGATTCCACTAAGGTCCTTTCAGGATATCCTACCACATGGAGATAATTCTTCAATTGGTAAATGATAGACTGCCAAAATTACTAATGTGTGCCTTTGGGACCATGAGGAGTTATTTGTCTCAGGGAAGCACTACATTTATTGCTTAGTAATATGTCTATACTGCTAAGCACCAGCTACTTCTGCTTGACTGCCATTGCCAAAGTCCTGAAGAGCTCTTGGCACTTTGACAAACTTGGAGGCTTCTTCTTCCTTCATCATGTTCTGTCCTAATTTAACATGAACAAAACATGACCTGGAGGGGTGGCTCCTTAGTGAAGAGTGCTTGCTGTTCTTGCTGAGGATCTGAGTTTAATTGTAACACCATGTCAGGCAGCTCACAATCTCCTGTAACCTTAGGTCTAGGGGATCCTATATCCCCTTTTAACCTCAGAAGACACCTACATTCATGTGCACATGCCTTCCTCCTCAATCCACAGAGGGACCTGTAATTAAAAATAAAATGGAATCTTTAATGTGAACAAATCATCCTTAATACTTGAATAACAAACAGGAGCATTGGTCACATGTAAATAAAAATGTCATCACTGTTGGTGATGAGGTCAATCTGGATAGTGAAATTTAGGAGAAGCACAATATAAAAACTTCTCTCTTTAGTAAAACTGATTGTGGAGCAGATACTGAGTGTTAATGGGATATTCATAGGACACACATAGCCAGCACTAATCCAACCAGCTTCCTTGTGAACCATGACTGACTTAGTTTTGACATAGTAGTCAAGAAACAAATACGGGAACTTTTCTTTAGAAACTCGTTGCTTTTAATAATATAGGTGGATGAGAGTAAACAAAAAGTGTCACACATGGAAAGGGACCTGCCATGCTCCCTCCCCTATTCTGTGAGAAATCCTTATCCTTTCTCTAGTAATTAATAATGGCTATTGAAAATACTTCTAATATTAATATTTTTTAATATTTTCCTGAAGGGGTGAAAATGGTAGCAAAGCTCTGCAGAGTTCCCCAAAGGGGACATAAGTGTTTACAAAAGATTCTAAACCAATGGTTCTCAATCTGTGTGTCACAAAAGGTCTAATGACCCTTTCACAGGGGTTACCTAAGACCATCAGAAAACACAGATATTTACATTATGATTCATAACAGTAGCAAAATTATAGTTATGAAGTAGCAACAAAAATAATTTCATGGTTGGGGGTCACCACAACATGAGGAACTATATTAAAGGGTCGCAGCCTTAGGAGGGTTGAGAACTATTGTTAAGAAATACAGCAGACAGGAAAACCCGGTACATTCAGTTGAGGCAGGAACCTGCCCCTCCCCTCTGCCTCAAGGGTGAGCAAGGTGTCCAACCTTATGTAATGGGATCCAGAAAGCCAGCTCATGCACCAGAAATAGAACCTGATCACACTGCCAGGAGCCCCTAAACAGACCCAGCCATCTGTATGCAGAGGGTCTAGTCTGGTCCCATGCAAGCTTTCCTGTACCCCAATGGGACAATTTACCCTTTTGGAGGAGGGGATGAGGAGTGTGTTGGGGGGGTTAGTCTAGGGTGGGGGCAGTGGGAGGAAGGATGAGAGGGGGTCTGTGGTTGGTATGTAAAATGAATTAAAAAAAAGTTTTAAAAAGCCTGGCTGTGTTGTATGCCTTTAATTCCAGCACTCAGGAGGCAGAGGCAGAGGATCTCTGTGAGTTCGAGGCTAGCCTGGTCTACAGAGCAAGATTCAGGACAGGCACCAAAACTACACAGAGAAACCCTAACTCGGGAAAAAAAAAAGAAAGAAAGAAACAGGAGAAAAATGATCCCTTTCCTGCATAAGTGCAGGTGTTTCACTGGGTGCTATTTTCTGAAAATGGCCTCTCCTGTCTTTCCAATATCAGTGGAACCCTAAGCTACAGACTGGCTCTAGACAACAAGTCCTTCAAATATTGGACTCCATTTTGTCTGGTTAATTTCATTAGCACACTACTTGTAGCATACTTAATTTCTCTTTGCTCTTTGCGTGAAAAACATACCAACTTAAACTTATATGAATTCACAAGTCTTACGTTATTTTTCCTCTTTCTGTCACAGAATTATAAGGACACATGAAGATGAAACACCTTAGTTGGAGGGTAAAGCAAATGTGCTTTGAATTTCCATCTTTGGAAGACTGTCTATAACACTCTCAGAGTCCTGAACACTCAAAGTCCTCACTGATAGTCTGAATACACCAATAATTTATTACCTGCAACAGCTCCACTGCAAGATCTATATGGGAAGGAGAAAATGTATTTTTATGCTTTAGGAACAAGAAAATCAATCTCTAGCTGCTTGACAGATTCTGATCTTGTGATTTAGGTGTCCTTAATCAGAGAAGTCTCATGAGCAGAGCACATTGGAATAGCAAAGAAGGAACTTGGAGAAGTGGAAAACTTGCAGGCACAGGGTTGCCTGTCAGCATCTCCACCTGCTGTGTTGGCATAGAACATGTGACTTCACACTCAAAATTCTTACGGTCAGATTCTCACTCAGCCATGTATGTTTAGAGAAAAACTGTGGGTGCACTAGCTACATAGAAAGCTTCGGTTTCCTCATCTACCAATTCGTGATGCTCGTTCCTAGCTTGTAGAACTGTCTGATGGTGGTATGATATTGGAGATCCTGCAAGGTTACCAATGAAAGACTGAATTCATAGTGGTTGTCTTGAAGTAGCAATGAGGTCTCCTCTGTGTGTCAAGGCTTCTTTAGAATTGATGTCTTCACAAACTCTTCCTCATTTGCTGTTTTCAGTCACAGAACCCTGGGGACCTTGGTACTCATTCTGGAGATAACTGACTTTTTCCTCTGCATGAAATACAGGTGTCTGAATTCTCTCTCCTTTGTTTAATAAAGTTTAAGCTATGAACTTGGGAAGAAATCAAGAAAGTTTTACAGTCAACATAGCTTGCTTTGGCCATGATGGAAAGGCAATATGGGGGAAATCATGTTACTGGGGAGAAAAGGAAACAAATTGGCATCAGGCTACTTGGCTGGAAAGTCAGCACTGTCCACCAAGAATACACATCTACATAAACTCACCTCTTGTTCTGGCTTTCTAGTCCTCATTAATCTCATCAATGTAGTACCTACTTACCACGTTATTTTAAAAATAATAAATAAGCAAATAGTATATACAATGCAATAGAAACATTAACTTCTATAATCTCTTCAAATTGAATTTACTACAAATATTGTAATATATATTCTTCAACAAAGGTCTCCAGCTACTTGCTTCTCCATGACAAGTGGTACAAACATTGATGAGAGTAGTTAGGTCTTGGATCTCAGTGAGTTTGAGGCCAGCCAGTTTTCCAGAGCGAGTTCCACAACAGTCAGGGCTACACAGAGAAACCCTGTCTTGGAAAAAAAAGTAGTTAGGAGTGCAATCTGTCTAGAGCAAAACATCCCTATGACTTTTGAAATTGCTCTATTGCTAAGATCTTTGAAAACAGCACAGAAAATAGATGAAAATGTAACAGTACTTATTCTACTTCAAAGTAAAAACTTTCTGGGCATCTAGAAATACTGGAATAAAGACTCTTCAGTATTTATGTTACATCTGAAAAAAATATAAAAATAGTCTATAGGAATAAGTTATGTACTCTTGAGTTCTGTCTGTTTCCAGGAAGTAGGCAGGAGCTGAAATGAATGGATGAGGCCTATGGAGATGCAGCTGCTTTATGTTTAAAAATTCCTGGCAGATCCCTGGAGTTCATATCCATCTAGAAAGGACTGTGGTGGACATGATGTCAAATGGTGGACAGACTATCTTCTCATCAAAAGCTAAAAGTAATGATTAGTAGTATTTAAATGCTGGCAGAAACTTGAATATATTTAGATAATGTTGGAAGCATTATCCTACTGCATAGTCAGAGTATAAAAATAGTGTGCTACTGGAACAAAACAGACATGTAGATAAATGAAATAGAATAAAATACATGGATATAAGTCCATAAAATTATAATGCATCATTTTTGTTGTGCCAAAACTGCACAGTGAAAAAAAAACTTCAACAAGTAGTGCTGGGAAAACTGTATGTCTCTATGTAAAAGAACACAACCAGGTCCTGCACAAAACTTCTATCATATGATTAAAAATGTGTTGTTTCTTTCCACTATTTATTTATAAATTGGGTATAATTTACAACTAGATCAGATATACTAGCATGAGTATTGATTTAGTTGACCTCATGTTGTAACACATGCAACTGTAGGAAATCTTGTCTGAGATTGACTAAAAGATACAACAAATACTAATTAGTACATTACTTAACATCATCAGAAAGGAATGGAGAATATAATTTGGTATGTTACATATTAAATTATGAACATGCTTCAAAACACTACTTCAAAAAATGTATACAACCTAGATGTAACAAAAAATTATACAAAATAATGTTTCCTAAGCATTATGGAAAATGCATACACAAAAAGCTAGAGATTTGTTTGTTTAAATATCAAGAAGTATGGTTCAGTGAAAATCACATTTTTTAAGTAAACAGAAAAAATTAATCATATGTAATATTTGTTTTCACAAAGAAAAAGTGATCAGAGAAATTCATAAATAATATTCTACAGTATGAAACAAAGAAAATAAGTTGATTTACATAACCAAAGACTAAAGTAGCAATAATTTGTGATTTTTTTTTACTTTCTAAATAACATTCAAATAAATACAACCATCTTTAACTCCATAACTAATTAATTAATTATAGGATTTTTTTAAGCTTCCTAAAGAATTCCACTGCTACAGATTGTGATCTAAGGTGTATCTTCAGAATTCAGGGCAGTAGTAGGTCCACAGCTGTCTCTTTCTTCATACTTGTTAAAATTATGAAGCCTGAGTTGTGACATATCCCCCTAAGTGATTTTATTGAATATAGTTTCACCATCACATAATTCATTTTGAAATTGTTGGAAAAAACTCTTCATGAACAATAGCAGGGAAATTCTTAACAGAAAGGGTTGTAACCCAGGCAGTCCTTCACCCAGCTCTATTGTTATTGCATGAATACAAGATCAGACCCAACTCAGGCATACTGAATATAGATTCAACAGCAAACATCAGACCCTTGACAGCTTCTATGCATGAAAAGTCCTGGAAATTCTGCTCTATGTGAACTCAGAAATGGGAGAAATTTATTCCTACATAATGAGCCTTGATCTGTAAAATTAACTGAAAAATAATCTCATTTGTGTAAAACATAAAAATTTAATAGTAAACACCTGATACCAAAATCATGTATCTGTAAAAATTTAATATAATAAAATTGCATCTTTGGTGGAAGGAGATGAGAAAACCAAAAGTAATAAGGTTTTACATAAATTTGAGTAACATTGTGCTATCTGAGATAGCCTTATTTTTAATATTGTTCAAGTCAAAGATTCCATGTTTTTTGAAGCCATCAGAAGATAAGTATCATTACAGTTTTAAAATTAATAATGGGAGAGAAGAGAATTGAAAAAGATAACATGAAACTGAAAATTAAATAACAAGGAAGCTGACTGGGTGTGCTAGTCTAACCCATACCTCACATAATCAACTTAAAAGGAAGAAAGGTTTATTTTGGCTCATATTTTTAGAGGCCTTAGTCCATCACAAAATGGTCCTGTTAAACAACAAAACCTCAACTTAATGACTCATAGATTCCTTTCTGCTTATGAAAAATCTTCAGTCTTCTGTTTTACGTTTTTGATTCTTAGGTTTGATTTTTTTTGATTGACACATAATAACTATGCATATTTCTGGGGTATGGCATGATGCTTTCATTTATATATGATGTGTGATGATTAAATCAATGTTATTAGCATATCTATCATCTGAATTACACAGCATTTCTTTGTAGTCAGAACAGAAGAAGTCATTGCTTACAGTAGTTTGGATATGCGCATTATTATGGATCAAATTTAGCCCATTGCACAGCACAAGAGTCTGTCTCTCCTGACAGCAACTGTCTTCTGTTTAGCCAAGCTCTCCTCATCTTTCTTTCCCCTGTCTCTCTTCAGTCTCGACTGACCAGAGTTCTCTGAACTCCTAGAACAACTTTTTGATAAAATATATGAATGATATCATCTTGTACTTACCTTTCTGTACCTAATTTATATTCCCTAACACTGTGTCTTCTAGGCTCATTCAACTTGCAAATGAAAAGCTTTCATTTTATTATGGCTAAATAATATCCCCAGGTTTTATGTAACTGTCTGTAATTCTAGTCTCATATTCTGTCAAATGCTCATAGTGATGATATTATTGAGCCCATTGTAAAGTTGACCTTGGCCTGAAGCAATGGTATACATGATACTATTGCTTTTTCTGAATTTCATTGGTAGACTATCTTTCTTTGGCTTCCTGGAAGAAGAAAACAGTCATGGCTTTTCATAGAAAGTATGTGACTCCTTTTGGAGTCTTGTCATACTTCACCTGGGAAAATTTAAGCTTATAACATCAAAAGCAAATTTGCCAGGCAAGGGGTCTCTTGTTGTTCATATTGGGTCTTAAAAGCTGCATTTGCTTTGACTTTCAGCAAATTCTGGAGATACTTCTAGGAAACCATATTGTTACTGAAAAAAAAAATCTATTCTAAATGTGCCCATGCTTGAACTGCTTTTCAGTATGGATGTTTGTATATCATTAATTTGCTATCCTATTTTCAGCAAACAAAACTTAAAACTATAGAGATTCAGGAAAAAATAGGTCAATTGAAAACTATCTACAGTCAAGGAAAGACAAATCATTATCAAAATGTTTTGATGAAGAATCTTCTGCATTACAGTGTCCTAGACAAACTGTGCCACATGTTAAAGGAAAATAAATTTCAGTGTGAATACTTTAAGAAAGTTCAATAAAAATGGTGTAATTATATGTTAAACAAAAAAATTAAGAATTTTAAAAGGAAAATTCAATGCAAATGGTATAATATGCATATTCCAGACTTGAGTAAAGAGTCAAATAACCTAAAACAGAAAAGCAAAATACATTCAGGCCAACTACACACTGAATCCTACCACTCTGGAGGGACAGAATGCATATATTTGCGTTATACTGCTTTAACGAATTTCCAGTATGCATTAGGTAATACATTCAGTAAATGCGCACATATTGGATTCACTCAAGTTTTTGGTTTTTAAAACAACTACAGTTGGTAAGATTCAGTGGGATAAAACATTGTTTCCAAGTATAGAGACTCCTAAACAAGTAATACCATAACTAAACTTTTCTTTTACTTATTGAGTACTCAAAGGCAATACACTGAAAGCCTAGTGTTTAGATTGTATTCCAAGACAAAGAAGCTCTCTGTTCCCAATTCAGAGTGGAATTGTGCTAAACCATTTAGAAAAAAAGCCATGAAAATCAGAGATATGCTAAAATGAACAGATAGAATATCATTTCCAATATAGAGCAGTAGGACTTTAAAATGTAAATAATCCATAAGTTGGAACGTTGAATGTTGCTAGAGTTTTCCACCTTGCCCACAGTCAGGACAAATCTTTGTCACCCGCCAGTCCCACAGCCGCTCAGACCCAACCAAGTAAACACAGAGACTTATATTGCTTACAAACTGTATGGCCGTGGCAGGCTTCTTGCTAACTGTGCTTATAGCTTAAATTAGTCCATTTCCATAAATCTATACCTTGCCACGTGGCTGGTGGCTTACCGGCATCTTCACATGCTGCTGGTCATGGTGGCGGCTGCAGTGTCTCTTGCCTTCCTGTTCTTTTATATCTCCTCTCTGTTAGTCCCGCCTATACATCCTGCCTAGCCATGACCAATCAGGTTTTATTTATTGACCAATCAGAGCAACTTGACATACAGACCATCCCCCAGCACAGCCAAGTGCAGACCATCTCAGACACCTGCACTCAGGCCCATGGTCCTAATCATCCTCTATGCGGACCTGCTGGGTAACGCCACAAAGAACCCAAGAAGGGCTCCCACAGGACATACAGAACATCCCACAGCAGTTGAATATTTAGAAAGTTTGCAATAGGTAGCAATTAAAACTATTTTAAATGTATTTGTAAGTGCTAAGGAAAAAATAAATTACTAATATTAAAAGCTATAAGGGGGAAATGTCAATTCACTGGCAAAATGAAACACATAAGAATAACGTCAGATAGCTCATCAGTAACTCTAAAACCAATAAAGTATGAAATGATATATCTCAAGCCCTGAAAACAAATAACTATTCACCAAGATTGCTAGGTTCAAGAAAGCTACCTCGTAAAAATTCTGGAGAAAGAAGGATATTTCAGGACAGGCCCAGACTTAAGCAGTTTATAACTACCAAGCCAGTGCTGCAGAACACACTTGAAGGAATACTATAGCCAGAGGAAGAATAAAGATGATCTCAATCATGACAGGACAGGGAAAAATCGGTTTCATAAAAGGAACTGATAAACAAAGGAGAGCTAAGACACAATCCACCATGTCCAACAAAAGTGAGCAAATAAACCCCAACACCAATATGGGAGATTGAAGAATAAACAATAAACCAACCGGCAAAAAAACAAAAGCAAAAACCCAAAGATTAATAATTGACCGACATCTCTTATTGTAACTGGAATTAGTTCTGATTTTCTCTGTTATTTTTTGACCTGTCTATTGGAGAAGATGGGGTATTTAAATCACCTACTATTAATGGATTGATGTTCATCTGTGTTTTTAAATCCAGCAATACAGTTTTTTAATGAATTTGGGTGCACTAGAATTGGGTGCCTATCTGTTTAGGATGGTTATGCATTCTTGGTTAATTGTTCCCTTGATAAGGCTAATTGTACTTCTTTACCTCTTCTGAATAGTTTGGTTTGAACTCTGTTGTGTCCAATGTTAGGATAGTAATACCTGTTTGCTTCCTGGTCCCATTGCACATGGACTATGCCTAGAATTTGAAACATCTTAGGTGGAATGAAGTCAAGAGGACAGGCAGAGTCAACTGGTATACAGGATTCACTTCCTAAGCTTGCAGTGTGGGGCTATTTCTGGTTGGGTGAAAAGATTAGATACTGCCTGTGAGTTGGAAACTTCATACGGATAGTGTTGGCAGAAGCCTAGAAATTGTGGTGCAGACAGGGATGGCCACACTAGGCCAGGGCACTGGATGTGGGACCTGGATGTGGCTGGATAGGGTGTGAGAACAGGGAGGGTCAGTAAGACTCATCATGCTAGACCCTAGAGAAGGATGTAGGTGATCTATGGAGCAATTACCTAATAGAATGATAGAAAGGACTTTTAAAGGTGCCATTAGACTGTCAGCTAGATGACAATAGTGTGAATACCTAGAAAGGCATTCTTTGTGTGCTGTGATCAGTATCTGACATAAGGTCCTGCTTCCCCCATGGCTGATGATGTACAAGTCTTGGCTTCTCTGGTGATGTGATGTTTCTGTCAGCAGAATGGTAAGTATTCTGTCAAACCAGAAGCTAATAATTTCCCTTGTGAAATTCCACTTTGGGCTCCTGATGCTTTGAATCAAACCAAGAGAAGAATTACAGTGTTAACACATCAAATTGATCCAGTCTATCAGGAAAAAAAAATCTGACTGCATCTCCATGCAGTGAAAGACAGTATTTCTGGAATGCAGGAGATCCTTTAAAGTGTCCCTTGGTATTACATGCCCTGAGATTTAAGGTCAATGGTAAATTATAACACAATCCAGTGAGGATGATAAACGAGCCCATGTGTAGTCTGCCTCTTCCACTATGGCTACTTTATTTATAGGCCCATTGGGAATAACAGAGATGGCTTGGAAGGTGGTTGGCTGCTCTCCAAAGAATGGACCATCTTATTTTATTGACTATTGAATTCACTCTCTGCTGAAGGCCCCTTTGATGAGTGCTTTCAGGAAGAAAGATGTGGGTCATCTCTCCAGTTAAAAAACCAAAATCAGCTGAAGTTTTTGCTGAAGATAGAGGGAATTTGGCACAGGAAGTAGAAAAACGTAGTTACAAATACCAGCCAAGGCTACAGGACCAGCTACAGAAATAAGGATTGTAACTGGCCCAGTGTTTCTGTCCTACTTTGCCAAAAAATTATTTGTATGTGTATATACATATAATAAGCAGACATGTATGTTTACTTTCCTCTCCCTTTTCTTACAATGCAATATAATATCCACTGTGTTTGTTGAGTGCTGTGAAGTCTATATCATTATATTTAAGTCTTTATATATTGAAACACCAACCATTGCCATTCCTAAAGGGACTCTGCCATGTACACTGGGGAGAAGAATGGCATTGTTCTGACTGCACATGTGATAGTTACATCATGTTACCAGGAATGATATCCTCATCATTGTCTTCATTTGAAAATAAGGCATAGCATAAAGGAGATGCGTTTGCATAGCTAACTGACAAGTGAGGAGGTGTGATGGTTAATCTTGATTGTCCACCTGGATGCTGATCCTCATCCAGAATGGATAGCACCTACCAGTGGAGGCTCAGATGTAAAAAGAATCTAAGAGAATGTAGTGTTGCTTGCCTACCTGTCTTTAGCGTCTTGTTGTCAGTGACTATCCCATTGTTGCTGCTGTTGTTACTATTATCCTTTGCCATCATCAGAAACCAGCTTCTTGACCCTCTAAGATGAACTGAAGACCAGCAAATCCTAAATCATACCCCAGACTTTAAGGGCCCTGTTATAACTGCTTGGCCTCCAGATGTGAGTTCTCTGCAGCTATTTCAGTCTCTCTGACTCACAAATAACCATTACTGGAATACCAAGCCCCCAACATGTAAGCCAAACTAATACATAACCTTTCACGATATAAATTCATTCTACTAGTTATGTTCCACTAGACAACCCTGACTAATAAAATTAGTCTAAATGGCCTAAGTTCACCAATAGTGTGCTGCAGACTGACTGGACTGAAAAATAAGATTTACAGTCTAGAAAGATGGCTCAGATTAAGAGTGTATATTGCTTTCAAAGAGGACCCAAGGTCAAAACCTAGCATCACTATTGGGAGGCTCAAAAATTACCTATAGCTTCAGCTCCAGGGAATCTGAAACTTCTGCTGCCACAGGAACCTGCACACACACACACACACACACACACACACACACACACACACACACACACACAGACACACACACGCACACACACACGCACACACACACAGACACACACACGCACACACACACACAGACACACACACGCACACACGCACGCACGCACGCACGCACACACGCACATGCGCATGCACGCACACACGCGTGCGCGTGCACACACACAAAATAAATTTTAAAAAAAGAAATAAAAAATAAGATCCACCTTTTTTTCTTTTTTTAAAATTTTTTTCAAAAATGGCTTTTTGTATTTTTAAAAAAAATTATTTTCAGATGATATATTTGATCATATTCTTTCTCTTCGACATTCTCTTCCCAGCTCCTACTAACCTCCCCACCCACCCAACTTTATATGCTCTTTCTCTCTAAAAAGAAAAACAACAAAAAAGACATAAAATACCCCCACCAAAAAAACAAAAAACAAAACTACACACACACACACAAAACCCAACAAAACAAACAAACAAAAAATACCCATGAAGTCCATTTGGTATTGGCCAATTGCTCATGGGCATGGGTCTATTCTGGAGGGTGGTTCAAGTATTCAAATCTATGAGCCTATGGGGACCATTCCTATTCAAAACAACACACTCACATATAAGAAAAAACACAGAAAAAAAATCCATTTGGATCTTAGTAACCACACTCATGATGGTTGTTTCTAGCTCCACCTATTAACCTACAAATTTCATAATTTCTTTTTTCTTAACAGCTAAATAATATCTCATTGTATACATGTGACACTTTTCATTATCCACTCATCAGTTAATGGTCATCTAGGTTTTTTTTTCAAATCCCTTGCTATTATGAGTAAAGCAACAATGACCATTGATGAGCAAGTATTTCTGTAGTAAAGTGTAGAGCCCTTTGAGTTGTCCAAGAGTGATATAGCTGGATTTTGTGGTAGATCATTTTTTAGCTTTTTATGAAAAATTTACCTTTTCTGTAGGACTTTTTTATCAGTGTGTAACACCACAAAATAAATATTTCCTTTTCCTTGTATCCTTATCAGCATGTATCATCATTTGTTTTATTAATCTTGGCCTTTCTGCCTGGGATAAGATGAAATCTCAAAGTAGTGTTTTTCATTTTCATTTTCATGTGGCTAATGTTGTTCAACACTCTCAAGTGTTTTTCAGTCATGTGTACTTCAGCTTTTGAGAACTTCATTTAGTTCAATACTCCATTTTAATTAGGTTATTTGTTTCTTGATGTTCATGGGGTTTTGTTATACTTTGATTAATTATGTTTTAGATACTATTGTAGATGTAACCAACTGTCTTATTAAATAAGAAACACAGAACCAATGCAAAGAAGAAAACCAAGAGGTCAGAGCTAAGAGCTAAAAATCTTACCCTTCCTCTCATAGTGCTCCTACCTCCCTGAAAAAGAGCTACTTCCTGTATCTGTCTTTTTTTTATAGTTTCTCTTCTGCCTTCTCATTGGTTGTAAACCCAACCACATGACCTCCTAGTCACTGCCTGTCTGTACAGACCTCCAGGTCTTCTATGGTTGGTATTGAGATTAAAGGCATGTGTCTCCAATGCTGACTGTATGCTATATCCTTGAACACACAGAGATCTACCTAGCTCTGCCTACCAAGTGCTGGGATTAAAGGTGTGCACCACCACTGCCCAGCTTTCCTATGGTTTGCTAATAGCTCTGGCCCCGGGGCAACTTTATTTATTAACATACATGTGGTGGTATTCTAACTGTACTGAAATGTGATTTTGATTATATGTTAATAAATAAAGTTGTCGGGGGGGGGGGGTTCAGAGCTATTAGAGCCATAGCAAGAGTGTAGCGGTGGTAGCACATGCCTTTAATCCCAGCACTTGGTAGAAGAGCTAGGTAGATCTCTGTGTGTTCAGGGATACAGCCAGCATTGGAGACATATGCCTTTAAGACCTGGGGGGCTGTACATACAGGCAGTGACGAGGCAGTCAGTCACGTGTTTGGGTTTACAACCAATGAAAAGGCAGAACAAAAAGACTATAAAAAGACATACACACAGGAAGTAGCTCTTTCCGGAAGCTAGGACCACTGTAGGAAGAAGGGTGAGATTTTAGCTCTGAGCTCTGACCTCTTGGCTTTCTCTTTTACATTGGTTCTGTGTTTCTTATTTAATAAGACTGTTGGTTACATCTATACAAATAACATTTTAGTACAAATGAAATATCACCATATTTCCCCTTTTCTATTTTCATAAAAAGAAAAAAGGGAAAAGGTTATAACTAACATAAGAAAAACTATATACAAAAATACAATAACTATATACAATATATACAAGTAGCAAATACCTAAACAATGTCTAGTCCATTTGTATTTGACAAATTCAGAGAAAATAATTCCATTATCTATCCTATTTTGGTAAGTCTAAAATGTATCTAATTCAGTTTCTATCCTAATCAATCTTCAACTATAACTAATCTTCAACTCCTTCAGAGACCCAAGAAGGAAATAATATTACCTAACAAAAATAAAAACATGAAGTGCATGCAAGCAACTTCCAAAAAAATGTGAGTTGACAGAAACAACCAGCTGCCTGGACAGTCACCTGAGGTTTCTCCACAGTGTTGGGGTATCATCTACAGCCTATAGGCTTGGTGTATCTGACAGACTCATTTGTGACATAGGATGTACACAAGGTCAATAGTTCAACCTCACCTTGGGTGAGAGCAGTCCATGTATCAGAAACACCTGAATTCCACTAGTGTCCTGTCATGATTCAGGATTTTAAATTCTGGAAATTGTTGATTGTTTTTTTAAATCCAGCTGTCCATTCTTCTTGGCTGTGTATATGTGGCTTCATCTCAGCATCCCGTTCTTCTTCACAACCCTCTATTAAATGCCAGTCTACTATTGAGAGGCATGAGCTTAATTACTCTTCAAGAATAACTGTTTCAGCTGCTGTTCCATTGCACATCAGAAGCCATCAGCTAAGTATAACAGTCTGGGCTGTATCTGTCATCTTTTTGACCTTGTGGAACATATATCCAGGCTCTTCTGTATTTCAGAGTTTCTGTTGAAAATTTGGATATTATTCTAACTGGCCTGCTTTTTGTTTATGATTTTGTCTTTTTTTCCCTTGCAGCTTTTAATTTCCTTTATTTCAGTTTGTTTATATGGTGGACTATACTGATTTTCATTAAGTTGAACCATCCCTATGTCTATGGGATGAAGCCTACTTGATCATGGTGGATGATCTTTTTGATATGTTCTTGGATTCAGTTTGCAAGTATTTTTTTGAGTATTTTTGCATCTAAATTCATGAGGAAAATTGGTCTTTATTTCTATTTTTTGTTGAGTTTTTGTATGGCTTGGTCATTAGGGTAACTGGGGCTTCATAATATGAACTTGGTATTGTTCCTTCTGTTATCTATTTTGTGGAATAATTTGAGGAATATTGGTATTAGTTCTTCTTTGATAGTCTGGTAGAATTCTGCACTAAAACCCTCTGGCCCTGATATTTTTGGGTTGGAAGAATTTTAATGACTGCTTCTATTTCCTTAGGGGTCACAGATCTATTTAAGTTGTTTCTCTGATTTTGATTTAGCTTTGGCAAGTGGTATCTATCAAGGAATTTTTTCTCTTCCTTTAGATGTTTTCGGTTTTGTAGAGTACAGGTTTTTGAAGTATGACCTAATGATTCTCTGGATTTCTTCAATGTCTGTTGTTATGTCCCCCTTTTGGTTTTTGATTTTGTTAATTTTGATGCTCTCTGTCTGTCTTTTGGTTAGCTTGGATAAGGGTTTGTCTATCTTGTTGATTTTCTCAAAGAAGCAACTCTTTGTTTTATTGATTCTTTGTATTGTTCTCTTTGTTTCTATTTTGTTGATTTCAGCCCTCAGTTTGATTATTTCCTTCAATTTATTTCTGTTGGGTGAGTTTGCTTCTTTTTGTTTTAGAGTTTTCAGGTGTAATATTAAGTTGCTAGTACAAGATCTCTCTAATTCCTTCATAAAGGTACTTAATGCAATGAAGTTTCCTCTTAGCACTGCTTTTATTGCATCTTCTAAGTTTGAGTATGTTGTGCATATATTTTCAATGAATTCTAGGAAATCGTTAATTTCTTTATTTCTGCTTTGACGCAGTAGTCATACAGTAGAGAGTTGTTCAATTTCCATGACTTTTTAATTTCCTTATTGCTTTGATTGTTCTGTATTATGGTGGGTTTCTTTTCTGGTCCTATTTATTTGTTCTTCTGTATGCTTCTTTTTTATTTTTATTTATTTTTTATTGTTTAAAATTAATTAATTAATTTATTTTTCTATTATCAGCTTGATACAGTATGGATTCTTATCTTAATAGTGAGATGTTTCCTTGAGGCTTGCTCAGGATTTGAGTAAAACCAAAATTTATTATAAGCCACAGTCATCCTAGGGACCTCCATGCTATATCTGTAGCCTTCATGGTTCTGTGGGTTGTAGTCTGATTGTTTTTTATTTTCTATCTAGAATCCACTTATGAGTGAGTACATACCATGTTTGTCCTTCTGGGTTTGGGTTACCTCACTCAGGATGATTTTTTTCTAGTTCTATCCATTTGCCTGCAAATTTCATGCTTTCATTGTTTTTTCTCTGCTGAGTAGTACTCCATTGTGTATACGTACCACATTTTCTTCATCCATTCTTCAGTTGACGGGCATCTAGGTTGTTTCCAGGTTCTGGCTATTACAAATAGTGCTGCTATGAACATAGTTGAGGATGTATCTTTATGGTATGAATCAGCATTCCTTGGGTATATGCCCAAGAGTGGGATGGCTGGGTCCTGAGGTAGTTCGATTCCTAATTTTCTGAGAAACCACCATACTGATTTCCACAGTGGCTGTACAAGCTTGCATTCCCACCAACAGTGAAGGAGTGTTCCCTTTGCTTCACATCCTCTCCAACATTGACTGTCATTGGTGGTTTTGATTGTAGCCATTCTGACAGGTGTAAGGTGGTATCTCAGAGTCATTTTGATTTGCATTTCTCTGGTGATTAAGGATGTTGAACATTTCTTTAAATGTCTTTCAGCCATTTGTGATTCTTGTTTTGTGAATTCTCTGTTTAGCTCTTTAGCCAATTTTTTAATTGGATTGTTTAGTATTTTGATGTCTAGGTTCTTGACTTCTTAATATACTGTGGAGATCAATCCTCTGTCAGATGTGGGGTTGGTGAAGATATTTTCCCATTCTGTTGGCTGTCTTTTTGTCTTACTGACCGTGTCTTTCACCCTGCAAAAGCTTCTCAATTTCGAGATGTCCCATTTATTAATTGTTGTACTCAGGGTCTGTGCTGTTGGTGTTATATTTAGGAAATGGTCTTTGGTGCCAATGTGTTCAAGAGTATTTCCTACTTTCTTTTCTATTAACTTTAGTGTAACTGGATTTATGTTGAGGTCCTTGATCCACTTGGACTTGCGTTTTGTGCATGGTGACAGATATGGATCTATTTGTAATCTTTTACATATTGACATCCAGTTATGCCAGCACCATTTGTTGAAGATACTTTCTATTTTCCATTGTATAGTTTTGGCTTCTTTGTCAAAAACCAGGTGTTCATATGTGCATGGATTAATGTCAGGGTCTTCAATTCGATTCCGTTGGTCTGTATGTCAGTTTTTATACCAGTACCAAGCTGTCTTTATTACTAAAGCTCTATAGTAGAGTTTGAGGTCAGGGATGGTGATGACTCCAAAGATTGCTTTATCGTATAGGATTCTTTTAGCTATTCTGGGTCTTTTGTTTTTCCATATGAAGTTGAGTATTTTTCTTTTCAAGTCTGTGAAGAATTGTGTTGGGATTTTGATGGGGATTGCGTTGAATCTGAAGATTGTTTTTGGTAAGATTGCCATTTTTACTATGTTAATCCCACCTATCCATGAGCATGGGAGATCCTTCAATTTTCTGATATCTTCTTAAATTTCTTTCTTTAGAGATTTAATGTTCTTATCAAAAAAGTCCTTCACTTGTTTAGTTAGTGTTATTCCAAGGTATTTTATATTATTTGTGGCTATTGTAAAGGGTGATGTTTCTCTGACTTCTTTCTCTGCCCTTTTATAATTTGTGTATAGGAGGGATACTGATTTTTTTGAGTTGATCTTGTATCCTGCCACTTTACTGAAGGAGTTTATCAGATGTAGGAGTTCCCTGGTAGAGTTTTTGGGGTCACTTATGTATACTATCATATCATCTGCAAATAGTGAAAGTTTGACTTCTTCCTTTCCAATTTGTATCCCTTTGATCTCCTTTTGTTGCCTTATTGCTCTAGCTAGAACTTCTAGTACTATATTGAATAAATATGGGGAGAGTGTACAGCCTTGTCTTTTTCCTGAATTTAGTGGTATCACTTTGAGTTTCTCTCCATTTAATTTGATGTTGGTTGTTGGCTTGCTATAAATTGCCTTTATTATGTTTAGTAATGTTCCCTGTATTCCTGATCTTTCTAAGGCCTTTATCCTGAAGGGGTGTTGGATTTTGTCAAAGGCTTTTTCAGCATCTAATGAGATGATCATATGGGGTTTTTTTTCAGTTTGTTTATATGGTGTATTACATTGACAGATTTTTGTATGTTGAACCATTTTCGCATCCCTGGGATGAATCCTACTTGGTTGTGATGGATAATTTTTTTTATGTATTCTTGGATTCAGTTTGCCAATATTTTGTTGAGTATTTTTGCATCAATGTTCATGAGGGAGACTGGTCTGTAGTTCTCTTTCTTTGTTGCATCTTTGTGTGGTTTGGGTATCAGGGTAATTGTAGCCTCATAAAAAGAGTTTGGTAGTGTTCCTTCTGTTTCTATTGTGTGGAACACTTTGAAGAGTATTGGTATTAGTTCTTCTTTGAAAGTCTGGTAGAATTCTGCACTGAAACCATCTGGTCCTGGGCTTTTTTGGTTGGGAGACTTTTGATGACTGTTTATATTTCTTTAGGGATTATTGAACTATTTAGATGGTTTATCTGGTCTTGATTTAATTTTGGTATGTGGTATTTGTCCAGAAAATTGTCCATTTCTTCCTGGTTTTCCATTTTTGTGGACTACAGGCTTTTGAAGTATGATCTGATGATTCTCTGGATTTCCTCATTGTCTGTTGTTATGTCTCCCTTTTCATTTCTGATTTTGTTAATTTGGGTGCTCTCTCTTTGCCTTTTGGTTAATTTGGCTAGGTGTTTGCTGTATGCTTCTTGTACCTTGATGGTCACTGCTTTCTTTAGACTTGGAAATTTTCTTCTATAATTTTGTTTAAAATATTTTCTGTGCTTTTGACCTGGGTTTCTTCTCCTCCTTCTATTCCTCTTATTTGTAGATTTGGTCTCTTCAGAGTATCTCAGATTTCTTGAAAGTTTTGTGTTTGTATTTTCTCAGATTTAACATTTTCTTTGGCTGAGCTACCCATTTCTTTTATCTCTAACACCTGAAATTCTCTCTTCCACTTGTAATCTGTTGGTACAGCTTACATCTGATCTTTTTGTTTGACATTCTTAGTTTTTCATCTCCAGGCTTCTTTGTTTGTTTGTTTTGTGGTTGTTGTTGTTTTCAGTTTGAGTTTTCTTTAGTAATTAAATTGATTTGTAAATTCTACTTTCATGTCCCAACTTGTTTTCACTGTTTCATGCAACTGCTTGTATTTACATGGTATTCATCAAGGCATTGGTTCATATTCTCTTTAAGGTTTTGAACATATTCATGATTGCTATTTTGAAGATCTTGTCTTATACTCCAGTTATATTGTTTTTCTCAGGGTCTATTACAATAAGATTTCTGGTTTCTGTGCGAGGTTTGTTTTCTTGATTGTTTATATTTGTGTTTTTGTGCTGGGATATAGGCACCTGGATTTTTGATGTTTGAAGTGTTTCATGGTGTAGATATCTGGTCTCATCTTTTTGGGGCAGGCATTTTCTTCTTTAGTTGCCATTGCCTACTCTAGGTCCTAGCCAAGTGTAGTGGCTATGAGGTCCCTGTTTGTGTCAATTGGTGGGAGTCACAAAATAATGGAGATGTGTAAGAAAGAAAGGGTTAAAGGGATGTTGGGAATGTACTAGGGAAACTCCAGGTCTGTACAAAGAGTTTAAGTCCAGGAGCAAGGAAGTAAGCTGGGAGGAGGGGCTCTTACAGGGATTAAAAGTAAATCTGGAGGTACTAGAATGGGAGAAAAGAAGGACAATTAGTGTCACCTATCTGAGTCCCAGCCTAGGGATGCTGTGGGTCCTTAGTAGCTCAATTATCTTCTGTTGCCAACAAATACACTACCTGGTAAAGACAGCTACAGATTGAGAATCAAGAATCATCAACCTATAAAGGAATAGAAGCTGCAAAAGAGGACAGCTATTCTGACATATGATAAAGTGGACATAAAAATAAAATTAACCAGAAGTGATAAAGCCACTATATCTCAACATAGGAAATTATTTAATGAGATGGAACAATTGTAGATGTTTTTCTTTTAAATGTTGGTACTCCCAATTTACAAAACAAATACTAACAGGCTTTAAAGGATTAGATAAATCTAATACAATAATAGAAGTAGATTTCAATATTCTAGTCTCATTTTTAGAAAGATTATACAAACTAAAAGTCACAAAGAACCTTCATAATTAAACTGTACTATATAACAAGTGGTCTTAACACCTCTCGGAGAATATTCCATCAAACACAAATGTAAGTTCCTTCTTTACATAGACTCCATTATAGGCCATGCACAGAACAAGTTATAACATACACAAAAGGATTAAAATAATTTCTTATACTTCATCAGAATAAAACTAGAAATCAATAGTAAAAGAAATCACAGATAATATTCAAATGCACGGCTAATTATCTCATGTGCATGTCATTGGAGCTGCCAGGGAAGACAGTCTTAATTTTCTGGAATCAAATGGAAATGAAAACAACATTAGCAGTATCCTTGGGATGTAGTTATAGCAGGTCTAAGAAGAAAGTTTAAAGTTATAAGTGCCTACACTTAAAAACATAATCATAGAAATTCCTAACAAGGAAACTAAGGCTAAGCAGTATGGGGTGAATCTTGAGTGTCTGGGGCTGAAAAGATGGCTCAATCATTAAGAGATAAGGGTCTACTTTGCTCTTGCAGAGAACCTGAGTTCTGCTCCTATCACCCACAGCAGACAGCTGACAACTGCCTCTAAGTCCAGCTTCAAAGGATCCAATGCTTTTGGCCCCCTCATGCATCTAAAACATGCATACCCCCCCCAAACAGCTCCTTTTAAAAAACGGTTTAAAAAAACCTTGATTTTTAGCTTTGCTTTGTCTGTTATTACCTAAAAGGCAAATTGCTAAGAAAACACTCTTAGGGAGGATTTTCCAAAGCCCGGTTGATACATGTACTGAGCAAACACTATATTTAAGGCTCAGGGAACATCAAGGAGAAGAGGGAGAAAGACTGTAAGAGTCAGAAGCCCAGGAAGTCCGATATAAGATATCGATTTATATGTATGATAGGAGGCTGAACCCATGAAATCTCACCAAAATAGTCTCCTAAATAAGACCTGTCCAATGACAATACCAGTCGACAAAATGGAAGAAGGAAATCTCACAAGGTCTCACCCCTGAACAAAAAGCTGTAGGTAATTAATTAATAACTAGTAAGTGAAGGAGTGTTAGACTTCTTCTGGTACAAGTCCCCTGATATATATTATAATAATATAATATTTGTGTATATATTTATATATATATATACTCTACATATAACATATATGTAATTATACATTTATATATATATTATAAAATTATAATATATGTATATAACATATATTAAAAATGAAGAGGCCAGGAATTTGAGGAGTTGGCTTCATGGGAAGAGTTATAAGGAGTAGAGAGTAGAGTAGAAATGGTATAAACACAGTACTCAAATGCATGACATGCTCAAAAAATATGTGAGAAAAGAACACATTAAGAAGACCATACAATATGATCTACTTTATTTTCTTTTAAGGATGAAAGGATTTTTCAAAATCTTAAAATCAATAAATATAAATAGCCCAAATATTCTCAAGAGCAGAAATCACATGATTGCCTTAATAGATGCAGAAGAGAACTTTGACGTCATTGAACATCCCTTCATGATGAACACCCTGGAGGTAGGAGATGAAATATAACTCGATATAATAAAGAACATATATAACAAACCTACACCTAACTTTTTTTGTGAGGGGAAAGTAGTTTGAGACAGGGTTTCTCTGTGTAGCCCTGGCTTTTTTTGTGTAGCTGTGGCTGTCTTGGAACTCAGAGATCTGCCTGCCTCTGCCTCTGGCCCCCAAGTGCTGGGATTAAAAGCATGCACCACTCGGGAGGCAGAGGCAGGTGGATCTCTGTGAGTTTGAGGCCAGCCTGGGCTACCAAGTGAGTTCCAGGAAAGACGCAAAGCTACACAGAGAAACCCTGTCTCGTAAAACAAACAAACAAACAAAAAAATTCCATAGCTTTTCTATGAACACAAATAACGAACAAGCAACAAATCAAGTTCGGTTCACATCAGCTTTGAGTTCTAAAAGTTCTTTAAGTTCTTAAAGTTCTGTTCACATCAGCTTTAACAATAAAAATAAATACCTAGGAATGAAGTAAGTAAGAAATTAGGTAGGAAAGTCAAATACTCCTAAAGTGAAAACTGTAAGATGCTGATAAAAAGATATTAAGGAGACACTGGGTGATGGGAAGATTCCAATGTTCTCATGAGCATCAGATATGAAAAGAGCACCAGAAATAATATTGTTAAAACAGCTATATTACCAAAGGTGATTCCAGGTTCAACACAATTTAAATCAATTTTCCAATGACAATATCCACAGAAATAAAAAAGTTTAATTCTAAAATTCATATGGAAGCACACACACACATAAAGATAAGAATATCAAAGCATGTCTAGGAAAAAAAAGACCATTGCTGGGGGTATCACAATACTTGATCTCCAATTATACTACACATCCTTAGTAATGAAAGAAAACTTTATGAACCAACACAGTCATAGACAATCAGATCAATGGAATAGAAGAAAGTACCCAGAAATAAATACACTACCCCATGAACCTGACTTCTTACAGAAATGTCAAAAACACCCAGTCATTACCCTTTATTTCTCCTTGGTAATCACTCCTATTGAATATAGTTTTGTATTAGGTTAGAACTTTCTTATTTAGACAGAAAGAGGAGTTGTAGTGGGTGGCTGTTTGAGCCATTCCCTGGAGCACCATCCCTAGTGAGGTAGCAGGTAGCTGTTATACCTGCCTATGACCTTGAGGTACCTGCCCTGGGGCATGGCCACCTGTGACCCTTAAGACATGGGATGTAAACGGTGCTCTCTTTTGGCTACCTCGTGGTTTGGATGCTGAGATCTTGGATCAAGCAGATCAGTGTGGGACATAGCTCAACTTTCGTGGACCCTAGGATAAATCTCCCATGATTGTGTGTTCACTCCCCCAAAATTCCTTTGACCATTAAGCTGATTCTGTGGGTTGCTAGCAATTTAATCACATTACCCAGTGGGAAAATGGCAGTGAAAGGGAAACTGGATGTCACAACTTAAAAGAATGAAACTAGATATATATTTCTTACCATGCAAAATGTTCAGTTTAGGATGGACTAGAAATTTTACTGTAAGACTTGAAACTTTGAAGCTACCAGAAGAAAACACAGGAACATACTTTAGAACATACACAAAGGCAAGGATTTTCTGTAAAGCTCTTCATTGCAGAGGATATGACCCTAAGAATGGGAAGTTTGAATTGCATACAATGCAAAACTTTCTGCACAAACAAGGAAAACATCAGAGTGAGGAGACAGTCTGTATATTGGAGAAAAAAGATATGTATCTAAAGTGAGACATATAAGGCACTTAAATTGCTTAAATACAGGACTACAAAGCTCAAGCTATCTGATTTAATCACATTACTATACCATTTGATTAAAACATTAATAAAACCACTTAATTAGAATCACATCATCCAATCAACAAATGGGCTGATGATATGAATAGGTAATTCTCAGAGAAGAAATACAAATGGCTAAGATTTTTTAAAGGAGTCATTCTTCTTAGCCAGTAGAAAAATGGAGATTAAAACTTATTTAAGATTTCTCTCATCCTGGGAAAAAATGGCTTGTCATAAGAAAACAAATGCCAACAGCTGTTGGTGAGGTGTGGAGAACAAGAGAGTTATATACTTTCAGCAGTATATAACACAGTAAACCAATGCTACCACTCTGGAAGCCACTAGGAAAATTTCTCTGAATTTAAAGCAGAGTTTCCACATGATTTACCTATACCACTTCTGTGAATATTACTCAAAGGGTCATAAGTCAACATTCCACAGTAATACTAGCCATTCATTCTTATGCTGAATGACTCACCAGAGTCATGATGGACAACTATCCAGATGTCTATACAGTCATGAATGAGTAAAGACAATGAGGGGCGTATACAAAGTTGTGTTTCATTCAGCCATAAAGAGAAATAAACTGATGACATTTACAGGGAAATGGACAGAACTGGAGATGATCATGGTAAGCCAAATAAGCCATACTTGAAAGTCAAATACCACATGTTTTCTCCTATATGAGAAGAATATATGCATGCATGTGTTTACAGCAGGAAACTCAAAATGCATCTTAAGGGAGAGAGAGGAAAGAAAATGAGAGAATAAATGGTTCCATATGACATGAAAGCAAAAATTCCATTTGAGGGTAAGAAGGAGACAGGCAACAGGTAGGAATGGAGGATAGGAAGGACAGTGGACAAGGTAGATAAATTAGACTAAAGTACAATAACATGTATGTGTCTGGACAACATGTGGGCTTTAATTACTGTTATATTGCTATAATGAAACACCATGACCAAAGCAACTTGGGGAATAAAGGGTTTGTTTCACTCACAGCTCCATATAACAGTAAATCATTGAAAGTAAGGGAGGAACTCAAGCAGGCAGGAACCTGGAGGTTGGAGCTTATGTAAAGGCAATGGAGAAGTGCTGCTTATTGGCTTGCTCCCCATGGCTTGCTAAGCTTGCTCTCTTACAACTCAAGACCACCAGTCTAGGGATGGCACCATCCACAAAGGACTGGGCCCTCCCCCACCAATTACTAATTAAGAAAATGCCCTACAGGCTTGCCTACAGCCCCATCTTATGGAGGCACTTTCTCAATTGAGGCTCCCTTTTCACAAATGACTCGTTTGGGTCAAGTCCACATAAAATTAGCAACAACTGGGAGAATTTTGAGGAAATATGAGTAATTATAGAACTATGCCAAGCTCACAGAATGGACAATTTTAGTAATATAAAGTTTCTCCGAGTCAATATATGAACTCAAGTTATAACCAATAAAACAGAAGTATATCTGAAAGAACAAGATATTTAGTGTAGCTCAGACATGTACCAAAAATAGGGGAGAAAGCTGTCCACTCTGGAACCTCCAAGAGGGAATCTGGGAATATTCCTTTACTTCATATATAATTAGGAAACTGGCGGGTATCAGACCTTTCACCCTGTGGCTTTCCTGAAGATTAAATACATGAACTAGAATAAAATATAAAGATAGATCTTATTGTACATTATACATGAGCACACAACACAAAAGTTTAAAAAGACATTTTTGGTATTGCAGTATACACTAAATATCAGTTACTCAGGAGGCTGAGGAAGGGGGATTGCTTGAGCCCCTCCCGTGTCCAGAGGCTAGCCAGAGCAAGATCAAGAGACCAAATCTCAAAAAGAGACATTTCTCAGAAACAGGTTGAACTTATGTAGAGAAATGTACATTTCTGAGAGCATTAATATCAATTTGACTTTACAACCAAATGTAGAAATTGAAGTTGTTACTTTTCAAAACATTCATCTGAGAAGAATTAGATTCCTCTGAGAAGTGACAGGAGGTAGGAATTTTTGAGAAGGAAGAATTACCACCATCCAGTCTAGAACAGTTCCAGAAAGAAATACTGGTGAAGATTTCTTCCTGTACACTATGAATATATGTTGTTCCCATTGGTTAATAAATAAGTTGCTTTGGCCTATGACAAGGCAGCTTAGAGGCAGGTGGGAAATCCAAAGAGAGAGACAGGAAAGAGAAAGGTAAAGTCTGGAGAGACATCAACCTGCTACCCAAGTAACAACATGCCAGCAGACTGGTAAAGCCACGGAACACGTGGCAAAATATAGATTAATAGAAATTAATTAATTTAAGATATAGGAGCTAGCTAGCAAGAGGCCTGACATAGGCCATACAGTCTATAAATAATATTAAGCTTCTGAATGATTATTTTATAAGTGACTAAGGGACCAAGGGGCCAAGCAGGACTGGAGGAACTTGGCACCTGAGAGAAACTTTCAGCTACAAAATGATGCCTTCAAGAGGACAGCACTGGTCTCAAACTTCAAGCCAGTGTAGCTAGAGTTTTCCTGCCTTGCCCACAGTCAGGACAAATCTTTGTCACCCGCCAGTCCCACAGCCGCTCAGACCCAACCAAGTAAACACAGAGATTTATATTGCTTACAAACTGTATGGCCGTGGCAGGCTTCTTTCTAACTGTTCTTATAGCTTAAATTTATCCATTTCCATAAATCTATACCTTGCCACGTGGCTCATGGCTTACTGGCATCTTCACATGCTGCTTGTCATGGCGGAGGCTGGCAGTGACTCCCCCTGCCTTCCTGTTCTTTCTTTTCTCCTCTCTGTTAGTCCCTCCTATACTTCCTGCCTAGCCACTGGCCAATCAGTGTTTTATTTATTGACCAATCAGAGCAATTTGACATACAGACCATCCCACAGCAAGCCAGGGACAAGAAATAAGCTTAGGACGACCCTGCTCTGCTGTGTCTGGGATCTAAACTCTTTTTAAAAGGTGGGTAACCTCCTGGAGCTCCCCAGTTTATAGATCAGTCAGTGTGCTTAATATAATGCTTGCCTATTTCTGTCACTGTCCCTCCTCATCATCAACAAACCTTACCTCCATAGCTGGCTCTGAACCTGGTCAGCAGACTACCCCTATTGTCTACACATGTCAGCCCAACTGGCACTGCATGAACCTGGCCAGCCTGCTGTGCAGTGCTCTTGGTGTGGCTAGAAACAAGGTGCAGGCATTGCTCACTGTGCAGACAGGGGATGCAATAAGGTATGGTGCAGGTATAAGTGATTGGCAGGACTGAGGGATTTAACTGGGTTTATTTTTTTAAGTGTTGCTAAGAAGCGAAAGCTTTTCTCATCCAAATATGTGACACTGTTCTGAAAATGAAGCCCTGTGAATAAGTCCTTTTATCAGAGGCAGCTCCTTTTCAAAGACTTATTTCATCTGAATTCCAAATGAGCCTTCTTGGGCAACAGTATTGGTCATTGATACTATTTATAATACCAATTTATAAAAAGGAAGCAGAGACCTGGATTCCCCATGCCACCAATCAAACTCACATTATTATTAAAAAGCAGGAAGGTGGCCCCTACATTGTGATTTCAAGTCTATGATGCTCCATGTCACAAGCTCCTGCCCACAGAGACACTTCCAGGAAACTGCATTCAGTTTTACAACACACACACACACACACACACACACACACAATTTTCAGACACCCAGCATTAGTTATGGTATGTTTGTTGACACAGAGATTCCACTGAGATTTTGAAAATAGACCTTCTCTTTATAGTAATGTTGGATGCTCAGGAAACAGGCTTTGGGTGTTTATCTTGCACTTCAGTTTTATTAGTTCTTCCCACAGCAGCCTTGTCAGTAGGCTTACCACTTGTCTCTAGACTGTGTCAATACCCTGAAACACACATGCTGAATTGAGAAAAGGCATCCAGTTAATCCAGTCCCAGACACTCTTGCCATGATTATTAGTATGCTTTCAAAAAATAGCAATATGGATGCAAGTGTGTGTGATCACAACTAGAATGCATTATCATATATTGAAATGACTTCAGACCTTGTGCTTGACCCTTCTAAGAGCAACAGGAATTTTCTGTATTCAGAGGACTTGTGCCATCCCTAGCATATAAACAATGCTCAATTGATAATACCTGAATGGAGAAGTAGAAAAGCAGAAATGAAATAGAAATAACAACTTTCTTAGAGTTGAGGACAGTTGCCATCTAGGCACTTCCTAGGACACATCCTAATGCAGCACATGAGACGGTCTCAGGCACAGAGCTCTTATTGCTGAAGAGGAAATTGCAAAGATTTAGTCATCCCATGGGACTAGAGTGGGACACTGCGGGGTTAAGGGGGCCTGAAACACCAGAATTTTCCAATGTTGGGTTTTCAGTTCATTAAAAAAAAAACTCCTACACAAGGAAGTAAAATGTTGGGATTCCTCTCTGTGCTTAGAAAGCACAGAGAACCTATCCTGGTGTCTGAAAATTTCCTAACACCAGTTAAGGTTTGATAAGGAAATTTGAGAGATTTATATTTTTATATATATAGTATGTTATTTATATATATGTTATGTGTTATATATATATATATATAATATGCATATATATATATATATTTGGGATATATATGTTCAAAATTTATGTGTGTGTATACATGTGCATGTGTGCCCAGGTGTTATATGCTTATCACATTGTTCTTTTATTTTGAAAACTTAAATCTCAATGTCCTATAAGGGATTGGTTTTATCACAATGCATCTACTAAATTCAGAGGCTTATAAAAACAATGTTGAGTATGTAAAGTGTGAGTAAATGAAGACATTTTGATTCTGGAGTAATAAGAGAGCTGATTAGTTGCTGTGTATATGAGATCTCGTTGAAGAAAAACAAGATAAAACAAACAAAAAAATCCTACCCACAGCAAATGGCAAAATAAGAGAGAGATCTGTAGAAAATAAGAGTAGATGGGGCGCCAGGCGGTGGTGGTACACGCCTTTAATCCCAGCACTCAGGAGGCAGCGCCAGGCGAATCTCTGTGAGTTCGAGGCTAGCCTGTTCTCCAAAGTGAGTTCCAGGAAAGGCACAAAGCTACACAGAGAAACCCTGTCTCGAAAAACCAAAAAAAAAAAAAAAAGAGTAGATGGGGCTTTCTCTCTAAAGAAGCCAACCGGCATCAAATTATACAGAATGGGCCGGGTCCTACCAAGGAAATGTGGTTCAAGGAAAGGGGCATTGGGTACCCTTAAGTCAAAGAGATGTTGTATAGATTTCTGGAAACCCAAACTGGGACCTGTATGCAGCCCACCCAGGGAGGCTACAGGAGGAGCAGAGCAGCTGCAAACAGTGTTAGAGGAGTGTTTGGAAGTTTGAATCTGCAAGATTCACAACCCTTCTCCTCCTTTGCTTCAACCATTGCCAGAATGAACTTCAAGGAGTCAGAATCAGCAGAAGTACACGGCAGGTGTGGTAACAGTACTGACAAGAGCAGTTATGTTCCCAAACAATGTAGATGAGGGGAAGAGCAGCAAAACTGTCTCAGAGGTCTATGAAATGCAATGGTTTGCAATGACTCCCACCTCCCCAATGAGCTGTACACAACTGAGGGAAGAACCCTTAGGAGTAGTTGCATTCCCCCACTGTCTTAAAATGGTAAACACAGGTGGACAAGCACACTTATTTAACTTGTTTGAATTACTGAAAGTAGCAGGTCTCATCTATAAAATGGTGAGATGGGAGGAGATAAGGACTCCATCTTCCCAACCCAGAAGAAATACTGACTGAAGGCAGAGTACTTTATATTTCATTTCAGCACTCATGTGAACAGGATTTGAGAATTCCATGCATGTATATAATGAAATATAATCTTATCCATCCCGTTTCTCCCCTTCACCTTTCCCTAAATCTCTCCCACAACACATTCACCTCCCCAACTTCATTTTCTCTTTAAAAGAAAACAAACAAAAACACTAAGTCTAATTAGTACCAATTAGTATTGCCTATAAGGCTGTAGGGCCACCCAGTGGGACATGGGCAACCTACCAGTGGCCACATCTACAAAAAAAAAAAAAAAACTGATGTTCCCTCCTCCAGCAGGTATCAACTGCCAATAGTTTCTCAGTTAGGTACATGTCCTCCTGAGCTGTTCCCCATCCATGCTGGAATTTTGGCTGGCTTGATCTTGTACCAATCTTGTGCAGGTAACCTCAGCAGCTGTGAAGTCATGAGTAGGATGGTCATATCATGTCCAGAAAAGAGCTTGCACAGCACTCCTCACCATCCTCTGGCTCTTGCATATTTTTTCTTTACCCTCTTCTCTGAGCCTTGGTTGGTAAGCATATCTCATTTAGAGCTGAGCACTAATAGTCACTTATTTTTATAACTCTGACAATTTATGAGTCTCTGCATTGACTGCTGCTCACTAAGAATAGAAGCTTCTCTAAGGTTAAGAACAGCCCAGGTCTATAGGTATAAACACAAATATCTAGAAGGGAGTTTGACAAAAGAGCAATTGTTGATTCCACTTCAGGGCCAATGACTATCTCAGGCATGGTTTTTAAATAGGTCCACAGGACCACCCATGAATTCCCTCTTCTAGATGGTTGTTGGTTGCTTTTGCTCTTTTGGGGGCACATCCCCAGCTCCCAAATAAATCATGCACAGAAGCTTATTATTAATTACAAATGCCCGACCTTAGCTTGGCTTGTTTCTGGCCAGCTTTCCTTAACATAAATTATCTTGGCTATATTTTGCCTTTGGGCTTTTATCTTTCTCTATTCCTGTATACCTTTCATTTTTTTCTTACTCTGTGGCTTGCTGTGTAGCTACGCGGCTGGCCCCTTATGTCCTCCTCCTTCTCTGGCTACTTCGTTCTTTTTCTCTTGCTCTTTTTTCATCCCAGATTTCTCCTTCTATTCCTTTTCTCTACCTGCCAACCCCACCTATCCTTTCTCCTGTCTCACTATTGGCCATTCAGCTCTTTATTAGACCATAGATAGGTGTTTTAGACAAGCACAGTAACATAGCTTCACAGAGTTAAACAAATGCAGCATAAGCAAAAGTAACACATCTTAAATTAGTATTCCCCAACAGTAGATCAGATCTCAGATTTAATTACTTAAATCATATTATGAAACAATTGGGTTTAACAGCTATGTACAGAATAAGATATCCAACAAATGAGGAATACACATTATTTCCCATAGCCTGTGAAACCTCTCCAAAAGCAATCACATGATAGGCCATAAAGTAAGCCTTAATATTCACACAAAAAAACTAAAGTAATTCTTTATTTCTATCAGAGTCTAGTAGAGTAAAACCAGAAGTCAGCAGCAAGAGAGTCCATGGGAACTCACAAATACTTGGAGACTGAATTTTTGCATGAAGAGTGTGTCATTAAAAATTCTAGGAAGAAATATTAAAAATGGTAGAATCAAATGAAAATGATAGAACAATTTACTAGGACTTCTGAGATGCAGCTAAAGTGGTTCTAAAAGGAAAATGCATAGCTATTAGTGCTTACATTTAAAAATCAGAGAGATCTTGAATAAATAGTCAAATAATACACTTCAAAGTACTAGGAAAATGAAGACAAACCTATATATAATAGAAGTCAGGGAATAAATATAAAATCAGAAGTTAGTAAAATGGTGATTAAAGAAGCAATACATACAGTCAATGCAACCAAGAGCTGGCTGTTTGGAAAGATAAGGCAGATTGGCAAACTCCTAGACAAAGACAGAGATAATCCAAAATAATAAAATTAAAAATTAAAGGAGGATTTTTATAAGAAGTGATGATGAAGTCCACAGCATTGCTGAATAAGAGTTTGGACATTTTTGTTCTGAAAGATGGTAAATCTACTAGAAATGAAGAAAGCCCCTAAATATGTGCATCTACTAAAAGTAAATTAAGAAGGCTAAATAACAGAGTGGTAAGACAAGGATTTTAGCTGAATATAATGGTGAGTATGTTTGCTAACTGTTGCCAACATTATGCTAAGTGGGCCAGAGGTGAGAGTGTTTCCTCTAGAATCTGGAATGAGACAAGGATGCCTACTCTCTTTGTTCTTATCCCATATTGTACTTTAAGCCTTAGCTATAGCAATGAGATAAAAAAAAAAAAAGATAAACAAAAGGGCCACCACTCAGAATGAAGTCAAATCATCCTTGTATGCAAAAAAAAAAAATCGTGTACATAAATGATCCTGCCGACCCCACCAGAAAACTTAGATTTGATTCTTTCAGTGCCAAGGTACAAAATCAACACACAAAATTAAGTAGCTTTTCTGTATATTAATGATGAACTGGCTGAGAAAGAAATTGGGGAGATGGAACATATTCCATTCAGAGTTACCACATTTGAAATAATGCTGGAACTAAACTTCTCTTCTGGGTAGGATTGTACTTGTGGACAGCCACTGTGGAAATCAGTATGGATGTGGGTGAGAAGGGGAAATAGTAAGAGAATACATAACACAGAAGTAGAAATGTATCTGGTGGTGAAGTGCATCAGCAAGAAGAAGGATCAGGGCATTGAAGAAAGGGAACAGGAAAAAGATCAGCAAAACAAAGTCTCAATCAAGCTCCCATAGTGAAAACTTCGAAAATTATTGCTAGTGAGTAAATATAAAATAATGAAGAAATGCTAAAAAGCAACTGGAAACCAAAAGTCATATTTTATATAATAAATCATTTAATATAAAACTAGTGATACCTTCATTTCAAGACACCAGCAAGTGAATTATAAATATATTATATTCAAGACATTTACAGGAGAAAAAGCACAAATTAAAAAATAAATCTTTACCAGCTATATTATACGCAAGGGTTAATGTTCAGAATTTACCAAGAATGGCAGAAATTAAATACCAAGAAATAAAACTGCCAGTCAACACAAAAGTTAATAATCCAAACAGACAATTCATCAAAAGAAACACAAATGGCCAGTAAGTATTTGTAAAAGGGTTCAGCATCCTTTGTCTTTGGGAGATGCAAATTAAAGCTACTTAGAGAGGCTGCTTCACCCTACTCAGGGTGGCTATCATCAGGAAATCTGACAACAGATGTTGAAATGGATGAAGAGAAAGAGAAAGCTTATTCACTGATGTTGGGGCTGAAAAGTAATACAGCCATTATGGAAATCAGCTCAGAGGTTCCTGGGCATATACCCAGAGAACTCCCTACTCTACCTAGTGATATTTGCACATCCATGTTGATTGCTGCTGTATTTAACATGACAAGGAAATGGGACCAACCTAGATGCCTACTGACAGATGAATGGGATAATGAAAATCTGGTACATATAAAAATGGAATATTATTTAGAATTCAGCACTAATGAAAAATGGAATCACAAAAACCGATGGACCTACAATGTATAGTATGCAAGGTCACCCAATTTTTGGAAGCAAAAATCAAAATCATGTTCTTCCTCACTCAGATCCTTGTCTATAATATATACACACAACATAAACAAATATTCATCTGGGCATACTATAAAACATGGGAAGGGGAAAAATAAGAGTGGGTTTAGTTGATGAGGAAGGACTGAATTCAAGTGAAGCATATGTGAATCAAGGAAAAGGGTATAAAACACAGTGTTTTCTAGTTTTAACGGTAATTTTTTCCCTTTCGTTTTTGTAGTGGATAAGCATGTAAAGACACAATTGATAGTGTAAGTTTAAAATTCTAAGTGAAGCACCATGGCTTTGAAATGGCCATCTGAACTGTGCAGTTCACTGAAATGCATAGGGTTTGGGACTTGGCAAGTGTTTGCCTGAGTGGCTACCTTAATGGATGTATGTGATATGTTCATGAATTTGTGGGTTCATTATAGTAAAGTGATTTTATATTATAAAAGAAATAAAAAAGTAAGAGTTCATTCTTTCAAAGATGTATCATGAAATAAATATTTTATATGTTATATAAGCAAGAAGAAAAGAGACTATATGGGCACAGAGGGATTTAAGAAAGGAATAGATACTCTTATACAGTGTTATATGAATGAGATTTAAAATCTTTATGTAAATGGTATTTTAAAATATATTTACAGAACTAATCAGTGGAAGAAAAAGCCTTTATAAAACAACTATAAACTAATCAAAAGTTTTTTTTCTTTTATATATTTGTAATTTTAAGAAGTAGTGTTCAAGAGTTGCCTACCTATTTCAGTTTATATCTCCATTTGACACTGACTAGAAATGAAAAAGATTTGTAATCTCAGTGTTTTAAACAAAAAAAAAAACACCTCAAACATTTTCTTGATCCATATTCCATTTCAACACTAAAAATGGACAACACGTAGCACAATCTTTACAGGTCAAACATTTTAATGAGATGCTGTCTGGTAAATAAAAATACCCATTTACCCTATTTCTACATTTGAATTCTCAGTATCTTTGGATGTATCACCTTCGACAGCAAAAGCCACTTAGATATATGGTTAAATGAAGGAATTTGAGATAAGAAAACTGACCTGGGTCACCTCGCATGATCCAGAGGAAATAGGAAAGATCCTTTAAAGGCAAAGAGAGGACAGGGAAGGTGGGCTGATGGAAGTGTTATGTGCATTCTTGGCATAGCCATACCTGGGAATACATATGTTACTGGGGAAACTGAGGTACCATCTTAGTGTTCTTAGTCTTCTTAGTAAAAGAACTTAAGAGCTGACACAAGAGCATATTCAAGGACAATTTCATTAGAGTTAAAAATAAAGTAGGGCATGGGAGTAACACCTTAGCAGAGCCTGGAGGGAAAAGATGGAGAAGAGGGAGAGAGAAAGGCACACTACTTTTAAGCAGCTGTATGGATTGGGCAGGACAGAAATAATTTCATGAAAAGGGAGTGAGAAATCTCAGAGTGTTGGGAATGCATGCCAAGCCACTGGCAAATATCAGAAAGACGGAGTAAGAGAATAAAAGAAAAGGAGATTGTGTCCTTTTCTGAGTAAATCAGAACTGTACACAGGCTCTATCCAGTCTCTTGGCTATAGGGCCTTAGGAGATAGCCTAGAGAGATGAAATTCTGGCAAAAAAAAAAAGATGCACATTTTCTTCTCTCTCTAAGGGAATAATTATTCTTCCCATCTTCTTAGCATGACTTAAGGTGAATCAGCCTTCCTGAGTGGTGGTGACTTGGGCAGGTGACTGAACAACCCAACTTAATTTACTTTTCTGTTTTGGATAGCGTGGTCTCCACAATGGCCAGGAGTTCTGTTCTCTTAGAAAGGAGAAAACAGTATTCCTCTAAAGGAATTCAACACATCTCTAGCCTTCAGTGCTACTGTAACAGAAGAGAAAGAGGGCATATGTCCAGGAAGACACGTAGAACAATTACCAAACAGATTTTCACATGGGTCCTTCAGAAGAGCATTTAGAACTCTGGATTCCAGAACTGGAAGGACATATATTTTTGTTTTTTAAAGCAACTCAGTTACTGCAATTTGTCGTGGCAGCAATGAGAAGTAAAAGCACAGGATACAGTCAACATTTCAGACTAGCAGATCAAATTGTGTAGTATGTTTTTTTTTTCTATCAGCTCCTCACAACACTTAGAAGACAAAGATTTTGAGGTAGAGGTGTCACTCAGGATGTGCTCTCAGAAAGTAAGGACAAGGAAAAACTTGAAGCATGAAGCTACACAGGGAAGTTTAGAGGATTCCCAGACTGCTAGCCCAGGTAAAGAGATAAATAATAGCTTCTCAATGGCTGAATTCCTGTCTATGAGCTGCTCCTGAGAACAGAGCATACAAGACCCTTCTCAGTTTTGTGGGTCTAAGAGAAAGGGCCCCAGTAGATGAGGAGCAGGCACTCCAAATAATAAGGCAGAGATGACTCAGAATGGCAAATACTTAAAAAAGGGGTAAGGAGTGGAAACATGTTGAGGGTCAATGAACAGAATCTGCAGGACATGGTGCCAATGTGCTTTGAGAGTGTTATGTGTTGAGTATTAGGGCATGCCTCAGAAAGCCACCAATGCATCACACTGTGGCTTGTACTAGCAGTCAAATAAGGCCAAAGAAAGGAAGCTATACTGGTTCACTGGTGGGGCATAGTCACACAGGCATCCCTCTTGAAATTTCTTAACTTGGTTCATCTGTTTTAAACTCATGCTCTGGTTAATAATTCTGTACACCTTTGTTGATCTCCTTTTCATTAACAGTCATTGGCCACTGTCTCATAAGGGAAAAGATAGTATGAGCAGAATTTGGAAGGTTGTAAGTATGAGGGAAAGAACTTCCAGCAGTCAGCTTCAGAGGGACAGCTCATTTTATTATTCTAGAAGTAAGGTAAGAGGACCAGGCAAATATGACAACCTGATCTAATAACTCAGTTAAAAACTAGGCCTCAGTCCTTGCTTCTTAGAACCAAACATGTAGTTTCTGAGAAAGAGCCACAGACAAAAAAAATCAATCTCCAAAACCCTGATAGCAAGGACAAGGAGGCTTGGTACATGGAGTACCAGGCCTAAGCCAGACCTCACAGTCAATATCTCAAGGTAATAACCATAAAGGACAAAGCCTGGGACTTATCTAGGCCTGCCTCAAATGGAAAAGCTGTAGTCTTAACCATCCCCTGACTAGCCCTAACCAATTATAATGTACTAGTATGATTGCTACTTGCTTAAGCCAATTATGTAATCATATCTGAGATGACCTAACTGCCTTAAGAACTTCCCTTGGCTATGCTTAAAAGGAGCCTGTGAGTTTTTCCTGGGGTCATTGCCACTTTGCCTTTGGGTAGGATGGATGGCCTCAGCAGGCTGAAACTTTTACTCTTGAGATAATAAATGTTCTTGTTGATTGCATACATGAATGGTGGTCATTTGTGGGACTTCTCCAGTACCCTAGCATAAGATATATAAGGGTTCTTAGAGTTAAGGGCAAGAAGGGCTAATTAGCCATAACATAGTACCTAATTATCATATGGGCAGGAAAGAAAGAGAGAGAGAGATGTGCTGAGTATACAGGGAGCTCTGAGCATCTTCCAAATAAGGTCAGGTATCTGAGCTTAGGCTCACTCTCCAATTAAGGTTAGACAGAGAAGAGGAAGCCCCACTGAGAAAGGGAGTCTTTCATTTTGCACCAAACTCAGAGAGCTATCTGTACATGGTAGACTATGATCTTAATTAGCAGTCTTCTCCAATATGGCTTTTCTACAGACCTTTCTGGACAGAAGAACTACACATATGCCTTCTTGTAGTTATGCACCTTTAGAAGAGGAGTGAGATAGGTGCCCCAGAGTAGAGGGAACAAAATAGTAGTAGAAATGTCTTTGATACTCAGTATTATTTTCACCATGAAATAAGTGCCAGGAATGTTTTTAAGAAACAAGTATTAACCAAAATGATTAATAATCTTCTAACAGTATTATTACACACTATTTTAAAGGACAAATTTAAAATCTATAGTATAGCAGGTATGTTGAAAAGAATGCTGCTTACTCAGAATGCCTAGGTTCAACACTTCTCTTCATATGTTACAGTGCACGGCATTACTGAAGTAGAATTTCCTGGGCCTCAGTTTCTTCCCTGGAAAAGTCATGTAGTAATTTTGTTTTGTAAAATAGTGTATTATTGGGTGCTTCCCCAAAGCAAGACGCTAAAACAAGCAAAAGGGTCCATAGAGTTATAACCTGTGGATGATCTTGGATCCTCTTGAAGGACAGACATTGATCTCTTTTTCAAGACATTGTTGCTGGCCCATTTGTTATGTTTCTCCTTTTCAGTGCTGAAACTTCCAATTTTGGCTTGTCAAGGAAGTGGCCAGGACTTAGTTCAGACACCAACATTGTGCTGATAGCTGACTCTGTTGGATCACAAATGGGATGATTGTACATGTGGGTGTGTGTATGGAGCGGGGTGGGGGCAATCATAAACACAACACCGAGAAAGTTATCTTGGGAGAGATTTCTAGAGCTTTGCCATACTGTAGAACACAAATAAAAGAAACAAAGATCGAAATGTGTAATTTCTTTTCTCTATCATGCGTAGTAATTTAGGGCAACAATATTTCTTCCAAAAGGGAATTGTGAAAGACTCTCCACTATATTGGAAATACTAGAGAAATATCCTTCAAAGGTAACTGCCTGGTTTGTATCATGCCTCAGTGGAACCTTTTGTTTTGCTCTATAAGTACCTAGCCCTGACCTGAAGAGTTATCTTTCATCAGTGTGTGCAAGTTACGGAGAACCTGAGTGATAGTCTGGTCCCCAGGGCTTTCTTTTGCCCTCTTCTGTTGTCTGCAATATTACTAAACTTTAAAACTAGAGCCTCTTAATTGATTTAAAGGCAGCAATTCTCAGCTGAACATTCAATAAAAAACAATTTTGTGGCTGTCTTTCAAAATTATTTTACTATATAGACCTTAAAAAAAGAACAAAACCCAAACCAAGCAGGAAAAAAAACACCACTTTTGACCTGAAGGCAGGCAAAGATGCCTGAAAATTGGGTAGCTGGGCCTCTTTTTTCTTAAACAAGAGGGTTTAGGGACAAAGAAGGTGAAGTACCTTACTGAAGAGTTTGCATTTCCATCACATGACTACCAGAAGGATCAAAAATCTCATTTCAAAGCAGTGAATGGAAGGTTAAGATTTTGTGCTTTCTGTATGTCTTCCCCTTATTCTCAGCTAATAGTACAGTGTACCTCAAATATCCCTCTGAAACATACCAGAGTTTCTGAACTCTAGGTCATTAAATAAAACCTCAATGATAACTTTAACAGACACGAGTGTTAAGTTTTAGAGCCCAGCATTAACAATCTATTCACAATTCATAATTCAAATTCACTCAGCTGAGTCAGGGAGCCTGGACAAAAACTTCAGGTAATTTAATATCATCCTTTGTAATATACAACCACTTATGGAGGAACACCACACCCCTTCCAGACTTATGTTTGGGTTATTCAAATGATAATCTTTCTACCACAAAGTCTCTAAAAATATTGGCCTTCACTGTGGATAACAGTGCTGCTTGTAAGTAACCACTCACTGGGAACTCCTTAAAGTTACGTAGATGTATGTGTGAGAGACAAGTTTTCCACGGAAAAGCACCTCAATACTGTACCTCGTTTTGCTCTTTAGTCCTAGCTTTCTCCATATTTCGTTTAATTATTTCACTTAGCAGACATTGGTCACTGTCATTTAACTGCATATTTTCTCTTAACAGAATAGCTTGGTGGTGCAATGTAAGACTTTTTCTTTGATATTCACAATTTTTTCCTTTTACCAAGGAAGCTTGAATAAATAAAAGGCATGCACATGTGGTGCCAGGGATCTTGATCTTCAGCTCTGGGATCATTGGCTGGTAGTTGCCTTTATAAAAAGGCAATCATATCCACTGGTAGAGCTAAGAAGGAGTTCAATGGCATTCCTAAGGAAGAATTGCTTGCGTATGTGGGGAAAATAAACAAAATAAACAATAAACAAGGAGTCAAAATTCAAAGATCCCACCACAAGATTCCTTCTGTACCCACTCTATGTAAGCAATCTGTGCATATTTGAAATCTATGCTGTCACTTAAGGATAGATCATGTTATGCATCAAAAGTGAAGGTTTTCTTTTCAAGTATAATTAAGGCCCCAAATAAGTTGTTAATGAATCTATCAAGGGGAGGATCATCCTATCTGTATCTTGCAATCGTGTGAAAGGCCCTTAAAGAGTTGCTGGAGGCTCCCTGAAGAGAAGGGGTTATGGTACCCTCCCTACTTAACTCAACCACTTCACATAGCCTATAACTCAGACTGGGGATTAGACAACAACATGTGTCAAGGGGAAAACTACAAAGAATAATAAGATGAAATTACTATTTTACCTGAAGAACAAATGTGGGCTTAATACTGGGGATGCTTGTGATTTTTGGCATAAATGAAATGTGGTTAAATTTGTCAACATAGATCTAAAGACTTGGGATTTAACATGCTATTTTTTATATTATTATTGATACACTGAAGTAGAGAAGGAAGAAGTACTTATCATACTTCTCCCTCTTCTCACTATGAAGTTGATACTGGCATTTATAACTCTTTATCTATACATTGCATAGTCCCTTTACTCCAGCACTACCTCAACTGGTCACAGTTCCTTACTGGATGGGCCACTCAGCCCCCAGTCTTTGCAGAGTCTGGGCAATTGGCAACTCTGTTGAATATGTACTGTCTTTCACTGACATAATGATAGAACATAACATGCTAAGAGTATTTCAAATATGCTTGTTCTTACCCCAGTTATATAGAAGGAACCCAATTTATACTTAACAATGGATACCAATTATCCCATCAGACACAGTACCTGCTTCCCTGTCATTCAGTCACATGTTGTAGAAGGTACCTATGTGTCCCAGTGACAGGTGTCAGTCTTACTTGCACTCTAAATGGAATCATTGCTATGTCTCCTCATGGGAATGTCTTCCTTTGCTACTTAAACTGTTTCATCAGGTTTGGTCAGCTCAATGTCATGAATGTTCTAGGCTAGGATAGGTCCCCCAGCAGGAAACAAAACTAAATTATGAGGCAATGTGGAAGAGTTGATCTATTCCCCCAATAGAACAGTGGAACATACTGCTATCATATCCAACTAGAAAAAAATTGCTTCTGGTGGTGTTGACCAAAATCTACAAAGGAAAAAAAATGCCACAAGATCAATAGCAAGGCGCCAAGTAGGATGGACTGTATAAATTGTCGAACAAAGTAAAAACATATCTGAAACAGCTGCTATTACAGCCACCATTTCATTAAGTCATTCCTCAAAAGTCATCTATAAGTTCTTACTGTAAAGCAAGAATGTGGGGGAAATTCCCATTGCTGGATTTTCAAAATTTTGTTTGGTTATATACTGTTGTGGAATGTTATTTTAACTAGGCAAAGTTGTGTTATACTTGTTTATGCTGCAGAATATTACTTTAACTGTGTAAATATGTGTTACTTTTGTTTTTTAAATTAAATTAGTAAAACTGTGTTGCATTTGTTTCAAATTGCCTGCCTAAAGCACCTCATTGGTCTAATAAAGAGCTGAAAGGCTGGGCAGGAGAAAGGATAGGTGGGGTTGGTGGGCAGAGACAATATGCTATGGATATCGCTCTCTGTAAATAAAATGCTGATTGGCCAATAGCCAGGCAGGAAGTATAGGCAGGACAAGCAGAGAAGAGAATTCTGGAAACAGGAAGGCTGAGTCAGAGAGATGCTGCCAGTCACTATGAGAAGATGTTAAGATGCCAGTAAGCCAGGAGCCACATGGCAACTTATAGATTAATAGAAATGGGTTAATTTAAGATAGAAGAACTAGATAACAAAAAAGCCTGCCACAGCTATACAGTTTATAAGCCATATAAGTCTCTGTGTGTTTACTCGGTTGGGTCTGAGCAGCTGTGGGACTGGTGGGTGAGAGAGATTTGTCCTGACCATGGGCCAGGCAGGACTGGAGAAAACTCCAGCTACAACAACAAATAAATAAGAGGAGAAATCTAGAAAGAGAGAAGAAAGAATGAGAGAAGAAGGAGGGAACAAGGGACACACCTGGGGCAAGAAGCCAGGCAGACACCAAGACAGACATAAAGAAACAATGAAAGTAAGATACACAGAAGAAAGGTAATAAGTCCCAAGGCAAAAGCTAGATAAAGAAAAACAGATTAATTTAACTTAAAAGAACTAGCTAGAAACATGCCTGAGCAAGGCTGAGTATTCAAAATTAATAATAAGTCTCTGTGTCATGATTTGAGAGCTGGTTAGTAGCCCAAAAGTACAGGCATGGTATAATATACATTGCTGTTATTAATTTAATTTGTTGGCTGTTGTGGGATATTTATATACTGTGTGAACATGTATTGCTGTGATTGATATAATAAAAAGCTGAGTGGCCAATAGCTAGGCAGGAGAGTATAGGTGGAACTTCCAGGCAGAGAGAGCACTCTGAGAAGAAAAAAGGCAGAGTCACCAGCCAGTCTCAGAAGAAGCAGGATGACTAGTGTAAGCCTTGTAGAAGAATGTAGATTAAAAAATATGAGTTAATTTAAGTTGTAAAAACTACTTTGGAACAAGCTTAAGCTAAGGTCAAGCTTTTATAATTCCCAATGATAGAATACTACTATAGCCAAGAGCCCTGATAAGACCAAGAGCAGCTCTGTTAGTCACAGAATCAGATGGCTTGGATTCGACCAAGAGCAGCTCCCAGAGATACAGAATCTGCCAGCTCCAATTAGAACAAGAGCTAAGATTGGACCCAGAGGGGCCCTCAGAGACACAGACACAGCAAGCACAGATTGGAGCAACAGCAGCTCGCTCAGACACAGGCACCTCTTACACCTATTGGAGGAAAAGATGGGTAGATACCAGTGCAAAAATACATACAACAACATAAAGAGTAATATGGCATCACTATAAACTATCCCTTCTACAACAGCAAGTCCTGAACATCACAATGTAGAAGCAGAAGAAAGCAACCTTAAGAATAACATCATGAAGATACTTGCCTTTAAAGAGCAAATGAAAAATTCCCTTAAAGAAACTGAGGAAAAGACAAACAAAAAATGGAAGAAATCAATAAATCCCTTAAAGAAAGCCAAGAAAACCATGTAAAGGCAATTAAACATGTGAGGGAAACAGTTCAAGACATAAAAATTGAAATAGAAACTATGAAGAAGACACAAACAGAGGGAATGCTGGAAATAGAAAATCTGAGTAAACAAACAGGAAACACAGATGCAAACATAACCAACAGAATATAAGAGATGGAAGAAAGAATCTCTGGTGTAGAGGATACAAGAGAGGAAATAGATTTATCAGTCAAAGAAAATGCCAAAGCCAAGAAGTCATAAAACAAAATTCCAGGAAATCTGGGACACCATGAAAAGGCCAAACCTAAGAATAATAGGGATAAAAGGATAAATGGCACAGAAAATACATTCAACAAAATCATAGAAGAAAACTTTCCCAACTTAAAGAAGGAAATACTTATAAAGATACAAGAAGTCTATAGAACACTAAACAGACTAGACCCCCACAAAGGTCCCCTCGTCACATCGTATAATGAAAGCACTAAACATAGAGAATAAAGAAAGAATATTAAGAGCAGCAAAGGGAAAAGGCCAAGTGACTTATAAAGGCAGACCCATCAGAATAACACCTGACTTTTAATGGAGACTTTGAAAGCCAGAAGGTCCTGGACAGATGTAATGCAGATACTAAGAGACCATGGATGCCAGCCTAGACTCATATACTCATAACACTAAATGCCCACATAAAGAAGATGGAGAAATCTCACAATAGTGACTTAACAGTACACCTGAAAGCTCTAGAACAAGAAGAAGTAAAGTCACCCAGGTGGAATAGACACCAGAAAATAATCAAATTGAGAGCTGAAATCAATAAAATAGAAACAAAGAGAACAGTACAAAGAATCAATGAAAGAATTAGTTGGTTCTTTTAGAAAATCAAAAAGATAGACAAATCCTTATCCAGACTAACCAAAAGGCAGAGAGAGAGTGCATCCAAATTAACAAAATCAGAAATGAAAGGGAGATATAACAACTGACAATGAGGAAATCCAGAGAATCATCAGGTCATACTTCAAAAACCTATCCTCCACGAAATTGGAAAATCTAAAAGAAATGGACAATTTTATGGATAGGTACCACATAACAAAGTTAAATCAAGACCAGGTAAACAATTTAAATAGTCCATTAACCCCTAAAGAAATAGAAACAGTCATCAAAAGTCTCCCAACCAAGAAAAGCCAGGACCAGATGGTTTCAACACAGAATTATACCGGAGTTTCAAAGAAGAGTTAATACCAATACTCTTCAAATTATTCCACACAATAGAGACAGAAGGAATGTTACCAAACTCCTTTTATGAGGCTACAGTTACTCTGATTCCCAAGCCACACAAAAATGCAAAAAAGAGAATTACAATCTCCCTCATGAACATTGATGCAAAAATACTCAATAAAATATTGGCAAACAGACCCCAGAATACATCAAAAAAATTATCCACCATGATCAAGTTGGTTTCATCCCAGAGATGCAAGAATGGTTGAACATATGAAAGTCTGTCAATGTAATACACCATATAAACAAACTGAAAGAAAAGACCCACAGGATCATTTCATTAGATGCTGAAAAAGACTGACAAAATCCAACACCCTTCATGATAAAGGTCTTGGAGAGATCAGGAATACAGGGAACATACCTAAACAAAATAAAGGCAAATTACAGCAAGTCAACAGCTAACATCAAATTAAATGGAGAAAAATACAAAGTGATTCCACTAAAATCAGGAACAAGACAAGGCTGTCCACTCTCCCCATATTTATTCAATATAGTACTTGAAGTTCTGGCTAGAGCAATAAGACAACAAAAAGAGATCAAGGGTATAGAAAGTGGAAAGGAGGAAGACAAAGTTTCACTATTTGTAGATCATATGACAGTATACATAAGTGACCCCAAAAATTAGACCAAGGAACTCCTATAGCTGGTAAACACCTTCAGTAATGTGGCAAGATACAAGATTAACTAAAAAAAATCAGTAGTGCTCCCATACACAAATGATAAAAGGGCTGAGAAAGAAATCAGAGAAACATCTCCCTTTACAATGGCCACCAATAACATAGAATACCTTGGGGTAACTCTAACTAAGCAAGTAAAGGACCTGAATGACAGGAACTTTAAGTCTCTAAAGAAAGAAATTAAAGAAGATATCAGAAAATGGAAAGATCTCCCATGCTCATGGGTAGATAGGATTAACATAGTAAAAATGGCAATCTTACCAAAAGCAATCTACAGATTCAAATCAATTCCCATCAAAACCCCAGCACAATTCTTCACAGACCTCAAAAGAACAATACTCAACTTCACATGGAAAAACAAAAAAACAGGATAGTCTAAAGAATCCTGTACAACAAAGCAACCTCTGGAGGCATCATGCTCTCAGACTTCAAGCTCTACTATAGAGCTACAGTAACAAAAACAGCTTGGTACTGTCATAAAAACTGACATGTGGACCAATGGAATCGAATTGAAGACCCTGACATTAATCTGCACATGTATGAACACCTAATTTTTGACAAAGAAGCCAAAACTGTACAATGGAAAAAAGAAAGCATCTTCAACAAATTGTGTTGGCATAACTGGATGTCAACATGTAGAAAATTACAAATAGATTCATATCTGTCATCATGAACAATACTTAAGTCCAAGTGGATCAAAGTCCTCAACATAAATTTAGTTACTCTAAAACTGGTAGAAGAGAAAGTAGGAAGTAGTCTTGAACGCATTGGCACTGGAGATCACTTCCTAAATATAGCACCAGTAGCACAGACACTGAGAGAAACAATTAATAAATGGGACCTCTTGAAACTGAGAAACTTTTGTAGGGCAAAGGACATGGTCAACAAGACAAAGTGATAGCCTTCGGAATTGGAAAATATCTTCACCAACTCCACATCTGAGAGAGGGGTGATCTCCAAAATATATAAAGAACCCAAGAAACTAGACATCAAAATACCTAACTGTCCAATTAAAAGATGGGCTACAGAGCTAAGCAGAGAATTCTCAACAGAAGAATCTCAAATGGCCAAAAGATAATAAAGGAATTGATTAACATCCTTAGTCATCAGGGAAATGCAATTCAAAACAACTCTGAGATACCGTCCTATACCTGTCAGAATGGCTAAGATCAAAAACATTGAAGACAGCTTATGTTGGAGAGGATGTGGAGCAAGGGGAACACTCTTCCACTGTTGATGGGAATGCATACTTGTACAGCCACTTTGGAAATCAGTATGGTGTTTTCTCAAAAAGTTGGGAATCATTCTTCCTCAAGACACAAGTATACCACTCGGGCATATACCCAAGGAATGCTCAATTGTATCACAAGGACACATGCTCAACTATGGTCATAGCAGCATTATTTGCAATAGCCAGAATCTGGAAACAACCTCGATGCCCCTCAACTGAAGAATGGATAAAGAAAATGTGGTACTATTTAGCAGAGAAAAACAGTGACATCATGAAATTTGCAGGCAAATGGATGGAACCAGAAAATATCATCCTTAGTGAAGTAACTCAGGCTCAGAAGGACAAACATTAATCAACTCCTTTAATATTCATTCATAAGTACTCATTCATAAGTGGATATTAGATGTAAAGCAAAGGATAACCAGACTGCAACCCATAGCTCCATGGAGGCTAACTAGTAAGGAGGACCCTAGGAAGGATGCATGGATCACCCAGCAATGGAGAAAATAGATGAGATCTACATGAGCAAACTGGGGGTGGGACATTAATGGACAGCAAGGAATGGCAGATGAGGGTTTAGGAGAGTGAGAGGTTTGAGCTGGAATGGGAAAAGAGTGGGAGAACAAGGAAAGAGATACCATGATAAATGAAGACACCATTGGAATAGGAATAATTAGAGTTCCAGGGGAGGAGTCCCCATGGTACTGCACTAGTCCCTCTGGATAAGCAAGACAGTTGTTTAGCTTGAACTGTTTAGGGGGCCCCCAGGCAGTGGGATTGGGACCTGACCCTAGTGCATCAGCTGGCTTTTTGGAGCCTAGTGCCTATGGTGAGACACTTTTCATAGCCTTAGTGCAGGGAGGAGGGGCTTAGACCTGCCTCAACTGAATGCACCAGGCTCTACTAAACCTCCAGGGGAGACTTTGACTTGGAGGAAGTGGGAATAGGGGGTAGGTTGGGGTTGGGGGAAAGGCTAGGTGGCAAGAGGAGGGAGGACAAGGGAATCTGTGGTTGGTATGTAAAATGAATAGGAAATCTCTTAGCAAAAAACATATATGATTTAATACTGTCTTTAAAGCAAAGCAAAACAAAACAACAACAAAAAAGTATACTGCTATAGTTGACAACTTTATGCAGTGCTATAATGCATACTAATTACTTCCACCTCTCACCTTCTCTGGTCTGGTTAGCCAGGTTTTTTGGTTTGCTTGATTGCTTGTTTGGTTTTGGTTTTTGTCTTGCACCAACTTGACACATGGTAGATTTATCTGGGAAGAGGGAAACTCAATTAAAAAAAAAAACTGCCACCAATCAATCTCATTGGTGTAGGAAGTCTGTAGTCATTCTCTTGATTAATGATTGAGGGAAGAGGACCCAGCTCACTGTGTGTGGTGCCATCACTAGGCAGGTGGTGCTTGGGTTATATAAGAAAGCAGGCAAAGCAAACCTTGGGGAGCATCCCAGTAAGAAGTGTTCCTTCAAGGTCTCTGTCTCAGTTCCTTCCTCCAAGTACACTGTCTGAGTTCCTGTCCCAACTTCCCTCATGATGGGCTATAAACTTTAATGAAAAATAAAACCTTTCCTCTGCAGGTTGCTTTTTGCCATGTTCTTTATCACAGCAATATAAAGCAAACTAAGATACTTTCTTACCTCATTGCCAATCCTGTCTCCCCACCCAAACACACACACACACACACACACACACACACACACACACACACACACACACACACTTTTTTCTTACAAATATCTTCCTGTTTGTTTTGTTTTGTGATTCACTCTATATTTAACCAGACCTGTTTGTATGACTATGGTTTGATGAGCTCAGCATTGAGTTCACAAAGACAGTGATACACGTCCTCACAAAATTTACCAGTAGTCAATAGTTCATAAATAGTTCATGTGTAAAATATAGTGCTCCACGAGCCTTCCCCTCATGACTAATAGTTGACAGCGTAAGCAAGCCCAGTACAAGTAACAAGAGCTGCTCTGAGTTCATGATTGTAAAGATTGTGACATGCCTAAAGGATGATATTTTGCAGCATTTTTCATGTTGTTAATACTTTCCTTTTTTCAGTGTATACTTTATCTGTGGCTGTATGGAATCACATCTGAGTCCTCTATTTCATTGATCCGTTCATCAATGGGGTTTAATCTCTATGAGTTTGTATGCTTCCTATTGTTTCTCTTGCTGTTAACATCTTGCTGTGTTCCATTGTTATTAGATAAAACACACAATGTTATTTTGATTTTCCAATATTTGTATCCAAATATGTGGCCTGTTTTTGAAAAAAAAAAGCTGTGTAGACTGTTGAGAGTTCTTTAATATTTGTATGAGATGTTCTGTGGATGTCTGCTAGATACATTTGGTTTACCATATTAATTAACTTTAATATTTCTTGTTTATACCTTGTCCTGAGGATCTATTTGTTAAAGATGGTGCAGTATTTAAATTACCGAATCTTAATACTGTGTTAGAGTTAATAGACATCATAGTATGCCTTTTATAAGATTGAACATGCTTGTGTTTGCTGTATATGTTTAGAATTGTAATTTCTCTTTGTAAACTGTTCCTTTAATAAGTATGACATGGCCTTCCTTATCTCTTCTCATTAGTTTTGGTTTGAAATCTATTTTGTCACATATTAGAATAGCTATTCTTGTTTGGTTAGAATATCTTTCCCATCTTTTTACTCAGTGGTATTGTCTATTGAAGGCAGTAATTTCTAATCCAGTCTGTTAGTCTGTTCCTTTTTACTGGGAATTGAATCCATTAATATTAAGAGATATTATTGAAAAATGTGTATTGATTCCTATCATTTTGTTGCTTTTTCATGGTGCTTGACTTCTTTTTTCTTTTATTTTTGAGATTATAGTATATTATTTCTCCCAACCCTTTTATGTTCCAAACCCTCCCATATATACCTCTTGCTCTCTTTCACATTCATGACCTCTTTTTTCATCAATTGTTGTTACATACATATATGTGTATGTATATGTATAGACATATATATTCTCAAATATAACTTACTAAGTCTATATCAAGTTACTTGTATGTATGTTTTCAAGGCTGATCATTTGGTATTGGATAACTAGTTAGTGTTTTCTTTCTGAGCAAGACTTTCTCAACATTCTTGTCATTGGTTAGTTGCCTGTATTTCTCTATGTAGGCTTGAAACCCCCTGGACTTTACACTTTGGTGTATTTATTGTTGGTGTCTTTGTTAAGTTCATATTTAAGCAGTCATGTTGGGGAGACTTTATGGTTGTGGCTTCTGATATTTCTAGGAGACAAAAGCTCAAAGCAAACAGTCTGGTCCTTTGGCTCTTACAATCCTTCTTCAATGGTGTTCCTTGAGCATTAGATGATTTGTAGATGTTTCTGTGATTACTTGTTCTGGCATTTTTTATTTCTTCCCTGTGACCTCTTGGGTATGTTTCTCTTCAGACTGATGTATTCTTTCCAATCTTCTCTATAAAGCTAGCTTACTGATCATAAATTTCATTAGCAATAAATTTTAATATTTTTGTTGTGGATATAAACAATTTTAATAGTTTTGTTGGAGATAATATTCTCACCTGATGGTTGTATTTTTTTTCAGCTTAGAAATACAGATTTTCTGGCCCTTCTGGCTTTAAAGATTTCTGTAGAGTACTCATGTAGTTTTGGTGGGCTTGCCTTTTTAACTGACTTCAACTTATTCTTTCACAGTTTTCAACACTCTTCTTAATTCTGTTTCTAATGTTTAGAATTGCACTGTCCCCCTGATGGAGAGTTTCAGTAATGAGTTTGATGAGACTTTCCTTATCTCTTCTGAAGAGTTTGACTTGAACTGTATTGAAAAGCTATGCTTCCCGATTTTGTAGGTTCACCTGCTTAGAATATCTTTTTGCATCCCTGAGTCAGTGTCAAAATTTCATGGTAATGCGTGTTTATTAGGTGCAGCAAAAAGATGGATCCTGCTTTGTAATATAAACTGCTACTCAAAAAATTTTATCATGAAATTGAGTTCATTAATATGAAGTTTATTGTGGGGACATATGTAGTGATCCCTGTTCTTTTGATGATTATTTGGTCTTATTTTTGGAGTTCTTTTGATTAAGTGTCCTGATATTTCTCCTCACTGTGGCTCCTTTCAGTGTGTTTATCCTTCTCTTCAGTCCAAAGTATCACCTTTAGAGTTGACTTTTAATATAATTTTTGTCTTTTTTTCTGAAGTTCTCATTTCTCCTTAAATTTTAATAGTTTTTCTGGGTGTTACAATCTGGGTTGACAATTTGGATCTTTCAGAAATTGGAATACATCTTTTCAAGCCTTCTACCTTTGAAAATTTCCATCAAATAATCAACTTTTATCCAGATGGGCCTGAATTTATATATGGCTAAGCTTTTCTTCTTGTAGCTTTCAATACACTTTTTTTAAAGTATTTTCCCTATTTAGTCTGTGCACTTAGTATTTTAACTATGTGCTCTGAGGAGTTTTGTTTCTGTTCCTGCCTATTTGGTGTTCTGTAGGCCTCTAACAAGTTTGAATCTATGGCTCCAGTGACCACATGCAGCAGCTAATGGATGTGAGTCCAGGAGTAAAAGAGGCTCGGGGCCAAACAGAGCTGGAGTTTTAAGGCAGAGCCCAGGTAGCTTACCAGCCTCCTGGGAAAGACTGCAGCATCTACACGAAGCATCTAAAGCAGCTGGTCCACTGGAGCCAGAGACCAGAAACCAGATGTGACCTCTGACTGTGTGTGAAGCAGAAGGGACGCAAAGCACTTGAATCTGACAACAATCTCTGCCATCCCTCCAAAGATATAGTACTGACTTCAATTAGCTGTTTTCATAGGTAGAAGCATGTAAAGATCACTAGACACAACCCCAACCTAAAAAAAAAATGATAACATTGTCTAGTGATAAACACTGTTGGAAAAGAAGCTGATAGTTTGGGAGAAGAAAAGGCTTTACTTATTTATTAATTAAAGCTGATGATTTTAATACAGAGATTTTGGAAATTATTTTAAGTACATATTTAATAGATGCTGTTCATTTGGGTACCTTTAGAACTACATTATCACTCTATGGACTCAGATCATAATGGCAGCTAATTGGAGAAGGATTTTCTAATAATCACAGAGACGTAGGTCACCAGAATATGGCACTATAGGCTTTGCAAGGGTACACATCCTCCATTGTGAGACCACATTATTTGGGCAGTCTTTCTGCTTGCTTTTTGCACTGTGAGAATTCTCTTCAATATCAGCCTTACTAATTCAGTAACAATTGGTCATTTCAGCCTTAATGGACCTGGCTCTGGTGCTTCCAAACATGAACTGGGCCATACTACTCATACCAAGGGCCTCTAGCTTGCAAATTTCCCATGGTGAGACTTCTCAGCCTTCATAATTTTGTAACCCTTTCCCCATAATAATCATCTTGTATATATCTGTTTGTTGTCTATCTACCTATCAAATTATCAGCTATTCATCTACCTACATACATATGTACACACACACACACACACACACACACTATATATATATATATATACACCTATCTATCATATACATACATGTATAGAGATACACTGTTGAGTATCACTCTGGAAAACTCTAGTATTTGTCATTTTTATGGCTTGCTGATTGTTCAATCAATTTATAACTGTTATTTGAAGGATATATTAAAAACAATCCTTTTCCAGGGGAAAAAGCCATCACTGGCCAGTAAGCTCTAATCTGGAGAAACAGAATGTTTTAGCATTTTTTCCTTATACCATGATACATTCTTATAATCTTAAAAGACCTTTTGATTTTTTTTTTTTTTTGGTTTTTCAAGACTGGGTTTCTCTGTGTAGTTTTGTGCCTTTCCTGGAACTCGCTTTGGAGACAAGGCTGGCCTCGAACCCACAGAGATCTGCCTGCCTCTGCCTCCCGAGTGCCGGGATTAAAGGCGTGCACTACCACCGCCAGGCAACCTTTTGATTTTTTGAGACTGTATGTTTTATGTAGCCTCACATTTTCTATATAGCCCAAACTGATCTTCTGTCCTCAACCTCCTGGTCCTAGGATTAGAGATGGGCATCACCATGACTAGCTATGTTATAAGTTTGTAAGAACTCAACTTTTGCCTTCAGCCATCTACAATCTTTTTTATCATCTTTTATGTTTCTTAATTTCATGTCTCTAGTCTGTCTTCTCTGATATTATATAACAAAAATAGTATCTATTCATTTGAAAAACAATTGTCTCAATCACCAAATATGTATTTCTCCATACTCCCGATTCAGTTTTTAACTTCTCTATTACTTTCAAACACTATTATCGCTGATACCATCTCAGTTTTCTGCTTATGACATATCTTTCTGTAAGTATTTGCTCCTCTTACTTTAGTGCCTCATCTCCGATGAGAAAACCCAGGACAACAAATTCTATTATTTTCTCAGTTTCTAATACCTCTGTTTATTTATGCTTGGTCCTTGGTAGTCTGTTACCATAAAAGAAAGAAAGATGGGAGGCATAAAATAGAAATATATCAACTCATGCACAGTTCCAGAAAATAGGCACAGGTAAAACATTAGCAATTCCCAATGAAACGCTTGACCATGGCTCAGCTTCTGGGGGCGGGGGGGTGTGACCTCTAAACCTATGGGATATTCTGTAAAGAACAACTGACATTTAATTCACCATGAAGTGAAGGTTTCTGGTCTTCAGAGTTTGTCTTAGATCCATCTGGTTAGACAGCCCCCAGTCCTATCCCGAACAAAAACAATGGCTCTTCTGAGGGAGGTGTTTCTGAGGCCTCACTCCTTTTCCAGGCTCTGCTACAGTGGGTTGGGAAAGAGCCCTAAGTTTGCAAAATATATTTGGCACCTGCTCAAATATCTGACTTTTATTGAAAATATCTGTCTTGTTTCTGATTGATTGGAACCTTGTGGTAAAGCAAAGGATGGTTTAATTTTAGTTGATGTTGATCTGCAGGAACTATCTGTCCTTTTTAGTAATAATAATAATAATGCATTAGATTTATATTTTCATATTAAAAGCTATGGTCTGCCTAGTTTCACTGGCCTCATCACTTGTTCCCAGTGAGGTCTTGAAAAACTTACTTTAGAGCTTCTGGCTTAGTTATGCCATCTCTAGACAAGGACAGATAGCAGTAAGTAACTTAGAGAGGGTTGTTAGGAGATGGGTGAATAAACACATGATATGTCCTTTAGATAATATCAGTAAAAACTAGTCCTAAGAGGTAAAATTGCTCTCATCTAATTATAAACCACTTTCTAGGAAGGAATTTAAGCACCTTAAGGTTCCATGAACTCATCTCTCTTCTCAAATGCTTCTGCACTCTACTCATAGCACTTAGAAGCTTCTAGAGAAATCATTTTTTTTAGCATTAGAGCTTCAGCTGAGGCCCTGACTCATAGCACAGAGGATGTTAAGTCTTCACACATTTTAATGGGATTCAAATGAACTAAACATGAGGAGCACTAAGTCATTCAAGCCCCAAACCCAAACTTCAGATTTCTACTACCAGCAGTAGCAGAGTACATGCTACTTGGTGAATCTGCTCAGTCACCTTGATGAACTTACAATAGCCAGAATGCCAGCACAGGTGCAAGAACTATTGTTTGAAAGCATCAGAAGGGACTAAGAAGGACTGAAATAAAAGGCCCAAAGTACCTGAGAAAAGTAATGTGCTGGGAAAGTTTTCTCCTAAGCCCTAACCCCCCTCCCATGCCTTTGGAGACTTCTAAAGTAGAGGAAAAGCTGGGCATATAACAGTGGGCCATGGCTTGTAATAGTCTTTTGGCTGAAGACATCTACAGTGTGATTGAAGAAACCAAAGTATCCAATACTTAAATGCTTAAGACTGGAAAGAAGGGGAGTTTAAACAGAAGGAAGGCAACCATTTTGTATTCTACCCCTCTCTATTCTGATTCCTAATCTCTACCTCAATACGATGACGGTCTACAAATTCAGTGGGCTTCTAGAAATTCTAAAGTTAAGTAGATACTTCCAAGTTTGGCAAGTCTTGAATGGCAAAAATGTCAACTCAGGACTTGCCAAAAAAAGTGGAATAGCTTTTACCTGGCACTTCAGAAAGGCTGTACTGTAGATGTAACCAACCGTCTTATTAAATAAGAAACACAGAAACAATGTAAAAGAGAAAGCCAAGAGGTCAGAGCTCAGAGCTAAATCTCACCCTTCCTTCTGCTGTCCCAGCTTCGCGAAAAGAGACCTACTTCCTGTCGGTTAGTTTTTTTTAAAGTATGTTGTTCTGCCTTCTCATTGGTTGTAAACCCAAACACATGACTGCCTCGTCACCGTCTGAATGTACAGCCCCCTAGGTCTTAAAGGTATATGTCTCCAATGCTGACTGTATCCCTGAACACACAGAGATCTTGTGGGATTAAAGGCGTGTGCCACCACCGCCACACTCTTGCTATGGCTCTAATAGCTCTGACCCCCAGACAACTTTATTTATTAACATACAATCAAAATAATATTTCAGTACAATTAGATTACCACCACATTTCCCCTTTTCTATTTTAATAAAAAGAAAAAAAGCAAAAGGTTATAACTAACAAAAGAAAAACTATATACAAAAGTACAATAACTATATACAATATATACAAGTAATAAATACCTAAACAGGTATTTGACAAATCAGAGAAAATAATTCCATTTTCTATCCTATTTTGGTAAATCCAAGATGTATCTAATGCATTTTCTATCCTAATTAATTTTCAACTATAACTAACTAATCTTCAACCATAACTAACTAATCTTCAACTCCCTCAGAGACCCAAGAAGGGAATAATATTAGCTAACAAAAATAAAAACAGGAAGTGCATCCAAGCAACTTCCAAAAAATTTTGTGAGTTGACAGAAACAGCCAGCTGCCTGGGCAGTCACCTGAGGTTTCTCCACAGTGTTGGGGCATCATCTTCAGCCTATAGGCTCAGTGTATCTGACAGACTCATTTGGAAGTAGGATGTACACAAGGTCAACAGTTCAACCTCACATTGGGTGAGAGCAGTCCACGTACCAGAAACACCTGAATTCCACTAGTGTTCTGTCATGATTCAGGATTTTAAATTCTGGAAATTGTTGACAGTTTTTAAATTCAACTGTCCATTCTTCTTGGCTGTGTATATATGGCTTCATCTCAGCATCCCCTTCTTCTCCACATCCCTCTATTAAATGCCAGTCTACTTTTGAGAGGCATGAGCTTTCAGCTGCTGTTCCATTGTACAACAGAATCCATCGGCCCTCTGCCTGTTAAGCTGCTTTGAAGAAAAGGGCACCGTACCTTTTCCGGATGCGAAGGCCATTTCAGGGATGGGGCCGTATTGTCCTGGCCTCAGAAGATGCCTTTTGATAAAGCCATAACCACACTTGTTTTGGCAAGAATCAGTAGTCCCTTGTTTCGTGTTCTGTCTGTCCATTTTGTCCTGTTGATTTGAGGATACTTTGTTGTCCAGTGGCTAACTTTTGCCACAAGGAAAGTTGACTCCATATGCAGTTTCTTCAATGCCCATATTTTCCTGAAGTAGATTGGTACTGCCAGGAGCCGACATGTCTCAAAAAAGAAAAATTTTCTAAGTTATTAAAACATTTTAAATGCCATATTCTGTAGATCTCTGAAGGGTTTGAAGATGACCTGTCTAAAACATCTCTGCTTAATTTTTTAAAACATATCTAATCTGACTACAAGTTCTATGATAATGTCTAACTACTAGCTTTCATTTCTTTATATCCTAATAGTTGATAATAATAACATTCAAGGATCAGAAATTTGCATTACATTGTTAAATGGATGGAATAAATACAATTAGAAATATACATATAGCATTTTCTAACAATATCAGTTTCAAATTTGTATACAATATAAAACAATCCAATCCAATGTAAAGTATTTAAAATTAGTAATTGTCTTTTTCTTTTCTTTTTTTTTTTTTTTTTTTTTAAACAAGAACCTTAAATCTAATCTCCTTTGCTTAGCCTTTTTCCTAACCCTTGACAATAACTTGTAACCAACCCCCCTAAATACTGAAAATTATCCCAGACCCAAAACCCATTAAAAAGACCAAAAAACCACCCGCCCCACACCACCTCTTTGGGAATGTGGGCGTCGTATTCTTAAAATTGCTTCCTGCTGGGTATGGGCGAAGTTTTCTTTATCCTGAAAGAAAGATTTTAGGTTAATTGTCAAATTCTAGGAGAGGTAACTATATCCTTCATTATCCAGTCTGTGTATAATGCCAAAGTTCAGGGTTTATCTCAAGTCCTTATTCAAGTAGTCTTTGAGACTGGATCATCTCAGCTAGTCATCTCAAATTTGCTCTGAGCACCTTGTAGTTCAAAGCTGATCTGTGGATGATGTTTGTCAGCTTAATGATATTATTATTGTCCATGTGGAATTGTTGTTGTTGTGGGGCCCCATCTTCTTTCTGGAGACTTCAGTTGATGTTAGGCCTGGCCGTGATTTCCTGCAGAAAACTGATAAGAGACTCGAACACAAAAACATATATATGCAGCTAGCCTTTTTTCTAGAATTAGTTAGTACTCTATGTGACCATTCATATCTTAACAAAGTTTAAAATGTATATATATATATATTAATCTTATAAATTTTGATATAAAATTTATACTTTGAGAAAAGTTTAAAGAATCAGAATAGAATCAAAGAGTTGAGATTAGTAATAGAATAGTCCCTTAATTAATTTTGCTTTTGTCCTGTACCATAGCAGAAGATGGCTCTTATTCTGGCATGATACAGGGAGTTTGCATTTACCTTTTAACAACATGCTTGATTTTAAAGAAGGAGAGAGCCATTCTCCAACTCCAAAGTCAGCTTTAAATTTTAATTGAACTGGGACTATTAGAAAACCAATAGTGTTAAATCTTTAGAGAAAAGCAGAAACAAACATTTAGGAAGACATAAAATTTTTTAGATAATATATACCCATACACCGTTTCATTCTGTTTCTTGGGATAGATGATTTGTCCCTTTTCTTCAGTTGTCTCATTTGTCCAGTGTTCTTCAGATTCCTTAACCTTCATTCTCCTACAAGACAAAAACAAAAACCTTTCCCCAAGACTAATTTTGGGGATGTTCCTTTTTGGCAAGTTATTATCTGATTAAATGAAAAGGCATGTTTTATTGATACAAGTTAGTTTAAATTGGATGTTCATGCTGGTTGATGAACTATCACCTCCTCAATTAAGAGGTCTCTCTTGTTCAAATCGAACCTTTATCAATTTTGATGGTACCCACAGCTTATCTTCTCCTGTAGAAACAAAAGCAAAACCACGTCCCCAATGTAATACATACCCTGGTTTCCATTCTGAGGTCAGCACATCCTTAAAGTATATAGGCTGATTTAATTCTGTAGTTTTTTCTATTATCCAATGTCTCTCTGCAGCTGTTGTTCCTTTCTCATTGGCATTCAGAAAATTCAAAGTTAGAAGAGCATTATGCAGTCTATTTCTGGGGGTTTTTGTTACCCATTTCTGTTTATTTAGCATATCCTTTAGAGTTCTGTTTGATCTTTCTATAACTGCTTGACCTGTAGGATTATGTGGTATGCCTGTAATATGCTTTATATTGTAATAAGCAAAAAACTGTTTCATTTTAACAGAGACATATGATGGAGCATTGTCAGTTTTGATTTGTGCAGGTATACCCATGATGGCCATAACTTCTAGCAAATGAGTGATTGCAGAATCAGCCTTTTCAGAACTCAAAGCAGTTGCCCATTGAAATCCTGAATAAGTATCGATAGTGTGGTGTACATATTTCAATTTTCCAAATTCTGCAAAGTGAAACACGTCCATCTGCCAGATCTCATTTCTCTGAGTACCCTTTGGGTTACATCCTGCTGGTAATGGCGTTTGATTGTAGACGGAACAAGTAGGACATTTCTTTACTATTTCTTTGGCTTGTTGCCAGGTTATGGAAAAATCCTTTTTTAAACCTTTACTATTGACGTGATGTTTTTTATGAAATTCTGAGGCTTCCAGCACATTTCCTATCAATAATTTATCAATCTCATCATTGCCTTGTGCAGAGGGCCTGGCAGACCAGTATGGGATCGAATGTGAGTTATATATAAAGGATGATCCCTTTTCCTGATTGTATCTTGTAATTGAATAAATAGTGAAGTTAATTCTGAAGCATCAGGGATAAATTCTGCAGTCTCAATATGTAACACCACTCTTTCAGCATACTGAGAGTCAGTTACTATGTTGAGAGGTTCTGAAAAATCCATTAATACCAACAGAATAGCATACAATTCTGATTTTTGAACTGAATTATACGGACTTTGAACCACTTTACTTAAATTTTCTGATTTGTAACCAGCCTTTCCTTCTTTGTTGGCATCTGTATAAAATGTACGAACTCCAGATATGGGTTTTTGCCGTACAATTTGAGGCAAGATCCATTCAGCTCTCTTTATAAGATCAATTCTATTGCTTTTGGGATATTTGCTGTTAATTTCTCCCAAAAAATTACTGCAAGCTCTTTGCCAAGGTTCACTTTCTGTCCATAATTTTTCAATGTCCTCCTTAGTTAATGGTACGACAATTTCTGCTGGGTCTATGCCTGCTAATTGACGAAGTCTCAGTTTTCCTTTGTAAATCAAGTCAGAGATTTTTTCCACATAAGTTTTTAATTTTTTATTTGGTTTATTTGGTAAAAATATCCATTCCAAGATAATATCTTCCCTCTGCATTAATATTCCAGTAGGAGAACGCCTAGAAGGTAAAATAACCAAAATGCAATCTAGCTTTGGATCAATACGATCCACGTGTCCTTCATGCACTTTCTTTTCTACCAAGGCCAATTCTTTCTCAGCTTCAGGTGATAATTCTCTTGGACTATTTAAGTCCTTGTCACCTTCTAAGGTTCTGAACAAATTAGTCAGTTCATCATTTTTTACCCCAACAATAGTTCGTAGATGAGAAATGTCTCCAAATAATCTTTGAAAGTCATTAAGAGTCTGTAGTCTATCTCTCCGAATTTGCACCTTTTGGGGTCTAATTTTTTGTAGCTCTATTTTATATCCTAAATAATTAATAGAATCTCCTCTTTGTATCTTTTCAGGAGCAATTTGTAATCCCCAGCAAGGCAAAATTTTCTTTACTTCTTCAAATATTATTTCTAAAGTATCTGCATTTGAGTCAGCTAGTAAAATATCGTCCATATAATGATAAATTATAGATTTAGGAAATTTTTTACGTATCACTTCCAATGGCTGTTGCACAAAATATTGGCACAGAGTTGGGCTATTCAACATTCCCTGTGGGAGGACCCTCCATTGAAATCTTTTAACCGGTTGAGAATTATTATAAGTAGGCACTGTAAAAGCAAATCTTTCTTTGTCTTTTTCTTGTAAGGGTATTGAAAAGAAACAGTCTTTTAAATCAATAACTATGAGAGGCCATCCTTTTGGTAACAGAGTAGGCAAAGGCATCCCAGATTGTAGAGAGCCCATTGGCTGAATTACTTTGTTAATTGCTCTAAGGTCTGTTACCATTCTCCATTTACCAGATTTCTTTTTAATAACAAATACAGGAGAATTCCAAGGGCTGGTTGATTCTTCAATATGCTGAGCATTTAACTGTTCTTCTACCAGCTCTTCTAAAGCCTGGAGTTTCTCTGTTGTTAAAGGCCATTGCTGGACCCATACAGGCTTGTCTGTTAACCATTTTAAAGGTAGAGCTGTTGGTGTCTTTGGAAGATCATCAGTTATTGTGCCCTGTTCTTGTATAATATGGATGGCTGGTGACCACTCATTAGAACAATATCTTCTAATATTTCTCTCAGTAACATGTGCTAGTTTATGATTTGTTTCTGAGATTGGAGGGATGTTAATCTGAGTATTCCATTGTTGCAACAAGTCTCGACCCCACAGGTTCATAGTTATGTTAGCCACATATGGTTTTAATTTTCCTCTCTGTCCTTCTGGACCTATACATTCGAGCCATCTTGCACTCTGTTTCACCTGAGATAATGTCCCAATTCCTAACAGTTGAACGTTTACCTCCTGAAGAGGCCAAGTTGGATGCCAAAATTCTGGTGCAATTATGGTAACGTCCGCACCTGTGTCTACCAGACCAGACAACAAAACACCATTTATTTTTATTGTTAATTTTGGTCTTTGTTCATTAATAGAAGTTTGCCAAAAAATTTTCTTTATGTTTTCTCCTGAATTTTCTATTCTCTCTGTTTCATCTTCCTGACCAGCATGATTTATTCCAATAGGCATTTGGTTATTTAATCGCTCTCCAGAGCAGGCATTTCCTCTATGGCTGCAGGAAAGGTTTGAACTGGATTTGCACTGGGGGCCTGCCTGAGGCCCCTCTGGGAGTTTCCCGAAGACTGAGGCAAAGGATTACCCTGTCTGTCCTTTGTTGATCTACATTCGTTGGTCCAGTGTTTTCCCTTACCACACCTTCTGCATACTCCAGAAGGAAGGGGCCTTCTGTTGCCATTGTTCCTTGAAGAAACATTGTTTCTGGGAATGACCTGTCTACAGTCCCTTTTCAAATGTCCTTGCTTTCCACATCCAAAACATCTAACACTCCTCAAACCTTTTGAAATTACTTCTCCTACCCATGTATCATCATGCTCATCAGCTTCAACATTAATTGTTTCTCTAATCCAATCTTCCATAGGTGCAGATCTTGCCCTTAATGGCCTGATTATTCTTTTGCATGCTGCATTCGCATTCTCAAAGGCCAAAGATTCAATTATTGCCTTACCAGCTTCTGAATCTGAGACCATTCTCTTTACTGCTGAAGCCAGTCTTTGTAAAAAATCTGTAAAAGACTCTTTTGGGCCTTGCTTCACCTTTGTAAATGACTCAGATTTTTTTCCTGGTTCCTCAACTTTGTCCCATGCATTCAAGGCTGCCGTTCGACATAAAATTAGGGTTTGGACATCATATAAACATTGTGTTTGTGCTGAAGCATATTGGCCTTCGCCCATAAGTTGATCCTGGCAAACTTGTATTCCTTTATCCCTCCATTGTTTTTCTATGTTTTTAGCCTCCTCCTTAAACCAAGTCAGAAATTGAAGTCTCTGGCTGGGTTCCAGAACACCTTGTGCGAGGTCCCGCCAGTCCTGTGGTACTATCCTATTATATGTTGACCAAGAGTTTAACATTTGCTTTACATATGGGGAATGCATGCCATAAGATACTATTGCCTCCTTAAACCTTTTTAAATCCAACATTTCAATTGGAGCCCAATTATTTTGTGTAGCCATTTGATCAGGCATCTGCTGTACGGTTACAGGATAAATTAAGGGTGACTGTGTGAAAACAGGCTTTCTTTCTGCAACCTTATGATCCCGACTTGAAACAACTTCACTGTTAATTTCTTCTGTCTGAATTTTTACAGGTTTAGCAAGTTCTTCTAAAGCTGTTATCCTGGCACTTAAATTGACTATCTTTTTAAATATTAAAATGTGGATTATTATAGTGATAAGGTGCATAATTCCACCAATACTAATATTATATAGTTGTTCCATTGCCAGACTGCCTAAAATTTCGAACAAAAACCAATTTTCTTCCAATGTACACATAAAACCCATTTTTTTTTAAACGTGGAAAAAAATTCTCTTTTAGATAGTTTCCTTTAAAATATCTGATATATTATGACTTACCAAATCTGCGTAGAACAGTAGAAATCTGAGGGGATTTTCAAAACAGCCACCTAGTGTCCCAGGTGTAAATCCAAAGAGAAAGAGAGAGAGAGAGAGAGAGAGAGAGAGAGAGAGAGAGAGAGCGCAAGAAAGCGTAGCTGGCTAAAGTTTAAATGTAGCCACGTGTTCCCTCTTGTGCCGAATCAAGGCTTGGGTCTGGCTTCCTTAAGCTCCGACCACGTGCGTTGGCTTTACAGGCAGGGCCCTGTTCGGCAGGGCAACTCTGAGTTGTTTGTAGCACCGGCTTTAAGCAAGCAGGATTTAAGCAAGCAGCTCACCGATAGTCCAGCCTGAGGTCAAGCAGAACTAGACCCAGGCTAAGGACTAAGAAGCCGATCGCCGCCGGCCGCCACGCGCCGCCGCTGCCGCCGCCGCGGGCCGCCTGCCGCCCTTGCGGGAAAGCGGACCTGCTGCCAAGCCAAGCAGTTTTTAATGGATTCTTGTCACGTTGGGCGCCAGATGTAGATGTAACCAACCGTCTTATTAAATAAGAAACACAGAAACAATGTAAAAGAGAAAGCCAAGAGGTCAGAGCTCAGAGCTAAATCTCACCCTTCCTTCTGCTGTCCCAGCTTCGCGAAAAGAGACCTACTTCCTGTCGGTTAGTTTTTTTTAAAGTATGTTGTTCTGCCTTCTCATTGGTTGTAAACCCAAACACATGACTGCCTCGTCACCGTCTGAATGTACAGCCCCCTAGGTCTTAAAGGTATATGTCTCCAATGCTGACTGTATCCCTGAACACACAGAGATCTTGTGGGATTAAAGGCGTGTGCCACCACCGCCACACTCTTGCTATGGCTCTAATAGCTCTGACCCTGAACACACAGAGATCTTATGGGATTAAAGGCGTGTGCCACCACCGCCACACTCTTGCTATGGCTCTAATAGCTCTGACCCCCAGACAACTTTATTTATTAACATACAATCAAAATAATATTTCAGTACAATTAGATTACCACCACACTGTACTTTAATATTACACATGGAATATTGATTGGCTTTGATTTAATTGATGTAATCTGATGATATTCGATATGACTATCAAGAGTAAAAGGTGTGTTCAACTTTAATTTTCTTTATTTTGTGTGAAACAAAGATATATCATCTAGAATTGCTTCAAAATGCCTTTTTACTATATCCAGCTTTCAACAAAAATCTTACCAAGAATACCAGGAAATAGAAACAAATCGTTAAAGACCAGAGATTGGCCATACATCTGCAGTCAAAAGAAGGTGTCCTGTTGACTAGACTGGAGTTTGCACATGTGAACACTTAAATACTGTAATTAACATCTTTTAATAAAGAGATGAGGATAAAATGTCACAAGAGTTTTAGTCTGTAAAATAAAAATTCTGAAATGGTGGACACAATATAGATCAAAGTAAGGGTTTAACACAAAATGTTCAATATAGACAAGTTAATAAACATGAAACAAAATAGACAGTATTAGAGGACTGGATGAATGAATAGAAGCATCCACACTGAACAAAGGAAAAGAAGATAGAAAATAAAATAAGAAAAAAATGGGTCAGAAATAGAACATATAGAATGTAGAATGAGAAAAGAATCCAGATGGGGAAGAAAGGAATATCTGAAGAGATTCTCAGCAAAGAATTTTCTAATATATATATATATATATATATATATATATATATATATATATATATATATAAACAGAAATATTGTTCTAGAAAATAAGTACAAAGAAATACCATAGCAACATACATCATAGACACTAGGCACTAGAGACAAAGGCAGAACCCTCAAAGTAATCATATAGCAATATAGATAAAAGCTTCAAAAAGTGACAGTAGACTGGCGGCTCACTTATCAACAGATACAACAGAAAAAGAAGGAAAAGTTATAACTTTCCTAAAGTGATGAAATAGCTGACCAGCTAGAAAGTCTTCATGCACTGAAAATGTGCTCCAAAAATGAAGGGAAAATAAAGTCTTCTTGAGGCAATCACTGAGAGAATTCATCATGGGAAAAATAACACTGAACACAACTACTCGAGGGAGCTCCACAGGAAAGATGGCTCATGGTGAAGATTCTAGAAGCAAGGAAAGAATGAACACAGGCTATCCAGATTGGCTGCTTCAAACATTAATATTTTCTGGTATATTTAAAATATGTACATTAAAATATTTTGCCAAAGTGGTAAGAAAGGAAAGGTATCCTGGTGGAATAAAAGTATTTCAAAGTCCTTGCACCATACAGGGGATGTCAGAGCCCAATTTGGGGTCCAATATATGGCAACACTTTCCAATAGAAATTACACATGTAGAGATGGATCGATCATTTACTTATTAAAAAATTTAAAATAAATTAATTTCAATAATTCATTTTTCCTCAATTTTACCTTAAAACATTGTCTCAGTATATAATAAGTGTGCAAGTTAGCAATGAATATCTGGAATTATTTTATTCTAAACCCCTTAAATCCATGTAACAATTTAATAATTGTTAAAAAATCTGAATATACTAATCGAAGCCTGAGATTTTCAGTTTCAAAAGAACAACATTCAATTATATGCTATTTGATAGAAATCTGCTTAAATTCAACCATTGCAGTAGATTGGAAGTAAAACAAAGTACAGAAATATATGTTGCAAAAAGAAAAAAAAAACTACCAATTGCTTTAACTAAAGATTTTAACTCTGAAACCCCATAATAGTATTTGTGACTTAACTATATTCTATGTGGTCAATACAATGTAGTTTATAATAACTGTAGTTTTTTGCTTAAAATTCAAATACTTCTATCTTTTGTCTTCCTTAGAGAAAAAAAATTATATAGTCCTTAACTTAGCTGTCTTTGGTGTGTTGGAGGGCTCTCCTAAATCAGTCCTTTGATCAGAGAAAAGAAGTAGTCCTGATATGCAAAGGCCATAATCAAGGGTCTTCAGGGTCCCAAAGCTGCAGTCATGTGTGACTCATACAGGTGAGATGCCACCTGTTTGGGCAGATTTCCTAAGTCTTAAGGGTTGTCATGAATCCTAAGCTCCCATCATCTCCTGCTACCTATCTAAAAGTAATGTATCCACTCCATCTAGCTTCCTGTGTGGGCTAGCAGTCTATCTAGTGAAATGGGAACAGAGTCTAAACTGAGCTCAAGATAAATGATAAGTCCAATGCTACCACACAGAGTCCAAGCAACAACAAAAGCACAATTATACTGCAATGCCAGTCAGCGTTTTGAAACAGTGTTTTGTTGTTGCTGTTTGTGGTGGTTTTTTTTTTTTCTTTTTTCTTTTCCTTAGTGTCGAATTGCCATAAAATAGAGTAACCAGGGAAGAGAGAACCTCAGTTTCAGAACTGCTTCCATCAGATTGGACTATGGACATATCTGAGGTGCATTTCCTTGATTAATGATTGGGATAAGAGGGCCTAGCCTACTGTGGTCAATGTTGCCTGCCTCAGTTCCTGTCTCCAGGTTCCTCCCTTATGTTGACCTCCCTCAGGGATCAACTGTGACCTGAAAGTATAAGATGAAATAAATCTTTTTCTCCCCTAAGCTGCTTTTAATCATGGTGTTCATTACAGTAACAGAAAGAAAACTAGAAAAGTCCTCATCATTGCTGTCAAGAAAGTGTTATTCAAACCCAAATGTGATAGCATCACCAACCACTATAAAGGATGACATTTAAAACAACAGTATCATGTGTGGAGACCAGGGGATAATTAAACAGTCCTGTGATGCCCATAGGACCATGTGTTTGCACATTCTCCATGCAGAACTGAGTAACTGTATCAGTTCACACCTGGTGACGTCACTGCTCTAACCAAAGCCACTGTATTCATCTATTATCTAAAACTTTCTAGAAAACAGGAGCAGAAGCACCATCTACTGTGGTAAATTTCAAATTTTTTGTAAATAATAAGTTTTTAGGAACTACCCAGGAACAGTTGAGTAGAAGGATAAATATGGAGTGTTTTCACCGCAGATTGCCATATGGTAACAACAATAAAATGCCACTGTTTATGCAACAACATGAGCAATATTGTAGTCACAGTAGGGAGGAAAAAAAGGTAAAAACAATGGTAAACCTAGACACAAAGGAATGCTTACTCTGTCATTCTGTTTACAGAAAAACATCCTAACATAGGAAACAAGCTGTGGGATAGACTGCAATTGGAACATGCTTAATGTTAACACATTGGATGTTTATCCTCAGTGCAACAGTGTTGTAGTGAGGTCTAAGGCATGGTGATTAATGTCATCATCACAGGAGTGGTAAGCCTTCCAGGAGTAGCTATTATAAAAGCCAGGTACTTCCCCCACCTACCCTTTCATTCCCCTGCATTTTTACCTTTAACCCCCCAGCCAGAGACAATCCTGATGTCCTCAGCAGAGGACAGTCCTTACTCTTAGTTACTCCCCTACCTCCACCCCAGTCTCTAACTCATAAGCCAAATTTATTTCTGCTCACTATGAACTGCTCAGTCTGTGGTATTCTCTTGTAGGAAAACAAAGCAAATTAAGTCTCTGTTTTTTCAATGTGGTTAGATATTTATATACCAAAAATACATTTGTCACTTACATGAAGTTCAAATTTGGTGAGTCATCTTGCACTTTTAATTGCTAAATGTGGAGAGTATCATCAGTACAGTTTTTGTCAATGTAGACACTACTAACACTTTGTATTGACGATTCTTTGTTGTGGGGTTTTTCCTGTATTCGGTAGAATGGTTATCAACACACATGCTCTGGACCCACTAGCATCTTGCACCCACACTGTGACAATGCAAATTTCCTGCAAATGTTGGCAAATGGGTTTTTGGCATAGAGGAGCAAATTTCTTCCAATAGAGAACTACTGGATTAGGTTGAACCATGATAGGATCTGCTTCCCTAATGTCACCTGCTAAATAGTCACACCAAGATCAGATGACACAGAGGCAAAATGGGTATCAACATAGCATATTATTTAGAAATTGGCTTGTAGACTTAGGAAAGTCACTGAGGAATTTGTTTGCCAAAGGCTAATCTGTCTAACTCAAGGACAATTCAAGAGGTATATTACTATACTTTGGATAGCTGACTGAACACAAGGTGCCTCAATGAAGATGGTTGATAGTCTCAAGTAATCATCCATGCTAGTGGCCAGAACCATGAATATCAGCCACTTTTCCAAGCACACCAGAAAGTTAAATTTTTCCTTCTGCTCATGGCTTCACATCCATGAAAAGCAAGTCCGAGTCTCTCTTGTCTAGCAGCAGCCAGGCAGGCAGCCCTCTGGGTACACTTTTGGTTTCAGTTGATCTAAATCAGGCTCCCATTGCTTGGGCTATCCATAACACCCAGTTAGTGTTTTATGAAGTGCACACTGAAGACACTTAGAGCAGAGTACCACTATGGTTCTGCTATGTGATATGGCACAAATGAAGGCTTCCAAAGATGAATTTCCTAGTTTTCTCTCCCAAAGCACTATTTTCTATGCACATAGATTTGGCCATTTACTTCACCACAGTATCCTGTATTTCTCTCCATATTTTCTCTTAGAAGTTACTTCCCACTGCGTTAAAAGATTGAATTAAGAACACAACTAAGATTTTGTCTTGATGCTCCACAGTGTGGTTTGGGCTTTTCCTTTTGGCCACGTCTTAGTTACAGATTTTTACCTGAAGCCTACTCCCATACACATCAAAGCACAATTCTCTCTATGTAGCCTAGAATGTCTTCTGTCTACACATTCCCACATGCCAAGGTGAAAAAATAATAATAATAACAGCATGCCAGAGATCCTGGATCTCTGTTAGAAACTAGCTATTGGGCAACTTTCCCACTAAACAGAATCTAACTGGCCCAGTGAGCCCATGAGACTATTTTCACATCCTCATCTAGAAAGGAGGACCCTAAATATAAACTTTACCAGATTCTGAAGTCCAGCCAACTGGCAGAGCAGGTTAATTCTCTATCCACAACTGACTTTTTCTTGATTTCCATGCCTAATTTGGCCTCAGTGAAGTAGGCACTTTTGCAACTAATGCTACTTTGTCCATAATTTAAGACTCAGAGAGTGCCTGAATGCCAAGATCAGCCACCAGCGATCCTCTGTAGGCAGCTTCACTTTGCAAGACAAGCCTTTGCAGACCTTCTAAACAAGAACACGGCTTCAGTCCTGAGCCTCTGTTCCTAACTCAGTCATACAGTGCCAATCCATAGAAAACCTAGCTATGAGTTCATCTCTTCTCAGCTTCAGTTGGAACTCAATGCCACTCATCATCTGTCCCATTCTTGCATTGTATTCTTTTTCAACATAAACAAATGCGGGATTAGAGCACCATTTAAACCTACAGCGAAGCTTCCTGTTTTGGCTCATCCTAAGACCCTTCCCTCAACCTCTTAGGGTAATTTAGTCTTATATGATGGAAGCATCTGCTTTATACAGAAAACATGCGATTTCAACATCTGAAAGAGGCAGCTTGATTGGGCCCAGAAAACAACCCACTGCTTGGCAGCTTGCTTCAGCAAGCATCGAAGCTCCGCTTGCAAATGGGGAAAGAACGGCTCCACGCAGATGTTCTCTGAATAGCACTTATGACAAGAATTGCGGCTTCAACAGAGCACATTTGCTAAGGCTAATGAAAGTCTTGGGGGAAATGAATAACTCAACTCTTAAAATTAGAAGGGGAAAGAGCTATTTATTGAATTTTTCAAAATCTGTTTTTCATGCATTTCTTCTTAAATTATTCTATGCATTTGTCACTTGTTTGCTATCCCAAGTTGTTCCCTTTGCTTCAAAGCCTTCTGCTGTATTATATACCTTGAAAAGCCCAAATCACTGTTTTCCAAATGGGATATGCACCCACCAAATGGGACTGCAAGATTCTCTTCCATCCTTGGGCTCTCAAATGTGTCCACCTGCATGTGTCCCCCTGGTCACTACAGCAATGACTAGTGTTAATCAGAAACTGGGTTTCTGAACCTTTGCTGCACACTAGACACTCTCACATAGCCAGCTTAAGCATGAAGCAATGGGATGGAACCTGAGGGACAGAACTCAGTACTGTCTACTTGGCTTAGCCATTCCAGGCCTGGATGGCAACAAGGGCGAGCATGCCTCTCTGTATAACTTTATGGTTCTCTCCACCAAGAAACATCTGAGTGTGGTGCACAGATTCAGTTCTCTAGCTTACTATGATTACCTATGTAATTATTTTTCACCAAGTTAGGAACTAGAGTAGGTCTTAGTCCATAGCTTAATGGACATAACCTACCTGACTTCTAACCTTAAAGGGTTGGTAGATTTTAAACAAAATGAGATATGAACATTTTTAAGGATATTCTAAAACACTACTCTAAGATAGGTGTTCAAAGCAGTGTGTATTACAATCACTGTCTTTCTTATGTAAACTTACAACTGGCCATATTTATCAACAACAAACACATACCTAATTATACATAATTTTTTGCTGACTCCCTCAATTTGTTCCTCCAGCTGTCTGTTTCCACCATTGATCTGAAAGACCCTTTCAAAGTCAACGACATTGTCTGTGCTAAGATGGTTCATCATCACTCTAAACCGAAAACTACATCACACCAATTTACTTATGTAAGATAAATAGGTAGATAGATTAATGAGAGATTATTGCTAGGTAGATAAATAGATAAATGATAGATTGTAGATAAATGATAGAAAGATGTATAGAAGATACATAGATGATAGACAGACAAATAGATAGAAAGATAGATAGATAGATAGATAGATAGATAGATAGATAGATAGATAGATAGATTGAAGCCCTTTTTACTTCTTAAGTATTTTCCAGGTACTCATTAAGACTTTGTGTGACCTTCATCAGGAGACTAACAATGACTTCAAAATTTCTTCATTCAGTTAATCACATTACTATACAATAATTAGTATAAATGTAAGAATTTGTACTTCTTATATGAGCATTAGAAACAATAATTTAAAGACTTGAGAACCTACTGCCATCTAAAAGCTAAAATATGAAAATAATTGCTAATTGTTAACTGCATGTCTTTTTTTATCATCACTTCTTATCTTGCTTTTTAGAAATTTATATTTTGTGGTATGTGGTAAAATCTCTCTCTTGCTTTATCTATATATACAGATATAGTTATATGTATGCATATATATATATATATATATATATATATATATAACTTTTGCTCTGTTTTGAGGTTTATGAGAATTATTTCATTCTGTAAAACTGTATACACTATAGCTCATGCAAGGGTATTAAAAAAATGAACTGGTTAGACTCCAGGGTCTGGCTAACAGCACAGTAACAGTTTGGTGTTCTGGACTGAAGCTGTGGTAGTCATGTAAAATGTCATCAGTGTCTCTAAAAAATGTTTAAACCTAAATGGTCATGTTCTCCAATATTGCCTGTTCATCATTACTTTCCTTTATGCTATATCAGACCTCCTAAATATTTATTGGTTCCATTAACTTTAGTTTTCATATTAATATTTAACTCTCCTAACCCCTTCTAGAACATTGTCTCTTACTTCATTACTTTTATTATCACAATGATAATTTTATTTCCCTCTACTGAACTCCTACTATTTTATAATATAATTGCTTCAGCTGCCGACTTCTTTTCTGGTTCTTTCTGCCTACAGCACTCTCTGTTAGCTTCCACTTCAAGACCTGCCCAAACCACAAAATGATTTTATAAAAAGAATAATTTTCAAATATTTGTTTTTATAGATCCTTTTTTCATTTTCACTAGCATATTTTTTGTACAAAATGATGAGTTCCTTTATGACGTTTTCTTCTGAACATCATCTGTTTGCTGCTGTTTTCTCCCAGTGTCCTGTCTTGATTTACTCTCCATTTCCCTTCTCTGAATCCCTTCCCCTTTCTCAGTCCTCCCCTAGTGCATTCACACCTTATCTATCTACCCATCTATCTTTTCCCCTTCCTTTCTTCCTTCCTTTCTTCCTTCCTTCCTTTCTTTCTCTGTCTCTCTGTCTCTCTCTGTCTCTCTCTCTGTCTCTCTCTCTCTCTCTTTCTTTCTTTGATCTACCTACTTACCATCTATAAAATATAGACTGCATATATCAAATAAAATATGATATTTGTCTTTTCACATCTGGCTTATTTCATTTATCATGATGGTCTCCACTTGCATACATTTTCTTTCCAATGACAGTTTTATTCTCATTGACATCTCAGTGAAACTGCTTTGAACATATGTACTACACTGTCTTTATCCATTCATCTGTTGACAGACAGCTAGCTTAATTCAATTACTGTAATTGTGTATAGTGAAATGGTGAATATGTATGGGCAAGGATCCCTATGCTGTGCTGACTTAGATTACTCCTGGGATACTGGCAGTGATGTGACTGAGTCCTATGATTGCTCTGTGTTTACGTACTTGTTCTCTGACCCTCCACATTGATTTCTATAGCGACTACAAAAGTTCCATTCTTACAGCAATGTACAGGACACCTTCATTCCCTCTATTCTCACTAGTATTTGTTTTCTTGACTATAGCCATTTTGATTAAGGTGAGACATAATTTTTGTTTAATTTATTCTTCTCTCATCTATTACATCCCTGCCATTTCCCTCCCTCCTTTCCTCCTAGCCAACCTCCCATCCTCTCTCCCCAGATCTACTCCTTATTTCCTTCAGAAAAGGGCAGGCCTTCCAGGGATATCAACTAAACATGGCATGTCAAGTTATAAAAAACCTAGGCACACCCACTCATATCAAGGCTAGATGAGGCAACCCAATAGGAGAAAAAGGGTCCCAAAAGCAAACAAGAGTCAGAGACAACCCCTGCTCCCACTTTTAGGAGTCCTTGTAGATGTAACCAACCGTCTTATTAAATGAGAAACACAGAGCCAATACAGAGATGAAAGCCAAGAGGTCAGAGCAATAGCTAAGAGCTAAAAACCTTACCCTTCACTGTCACTGTACCTCTCTGAAAGAGACCTACTTCCTGTGTCTGTCTTTTTTTATAGCGTTTCTGTTCTGCCTTCTCACTGGTTGTAAACCCAACCACATGACCTCCTAGTCACTGCCTGTCTGTACAGACCTCCAGGTCTTCTATGGTTGGTATTGGGATTAAGGCGTGTGTCTCCTCCATGCTGGCTGTATCCTTGAATACACAGAGATCTACCTAGCTCTGCCTACCAAGTGCTGGGATTAAAGACGTGCACCACCATCGCCCAGCTTTTGCTATGGCTTGCTAATAGCTCTGATCCCTAGGCAACTTTACTTATTAACATACAAATAAAATCACATTTCAGTACAAATAAAATATCACCATAAGTCCCACAAGAACACCAAGCTACACAATACTAACATATATTCAGAGGCTCTAGGTCAGACCCATATAGGCTTCCTGGCTGTTGCTTCAGTCTCCATGAGCCCCTATCAATCTGGGTTAGTTGATTCTGTGGGTCATTTTCTTGTGGGGTCCTGACCCCTCTGGGGCTATTAAGCAGGATTCCCCAAGCTCTGACCAATGTTTGGCTGTGGGTCTCTGAATCTCCTCCCTCAGTCTCTGAATGAAGCTTCTTTGACAATGATTATATAGGCTCCATTCTAGCGGAATTTCATTAGAAATCATTTCATTGACTTTTTTAAAATTCATTTTACATACCAATCACAGATCCCCCTCTCATCCCTCCTCCCATTATTCCCCCCTTCCTCCCTCATCCCCTCCTACAACAGGGTAAGTTATCACATGGGGGTAGGGACAGCTAAGCCCGATACATTCAGTTGAGGCAGGACCAAGACCCTCCTCAATTTATCAGGGATGAGAAAGGTGTCCCAGCATAGATAATGGGGTCTAGAAAGCTGGCTCATGCACCAGGGGTAGATCTTGATCACACTGCCAGGGGCCCCTCACACAGACCCAGCTATGCAACTGTCTCCCGTATGCAGAGGGTCTAGTCTGGTCCCATGCAGGTTCCACAGCTGTTAGTCTAAAGTTCAAGAGTTCCTTTGAGCTTGGTTCAGTTTTCTCTGTAGATATCTCCATCATGATCTTGACCTCCCTTATGCATGTAATTTCTCTTCCCTCTCTTAGACTGAACTCCCAGATCTCAACCTGGTGCTTAGCTGTGGATCTCTGCTTCTGCTTCCATCAGTTACTGGATAAAGTCTCTATGATGACAGTTAGGGTATTCACCAATCGGATTACCAGCGTAGGCCAGTTAAGGGACCCTCACCACTGTTGCTTGTAGTCTAATCTGGGATTATCCTTGTAGATCCCTTGGAGACTACTTTCTAAATATAACACCAGCAGCACAGACACTGAGAGCACCAATTAATAAATTGGACCTCCTGAAAATGAGAAGCTTCTGTAAGGCAAAGGACACAGTAAATAAGACAAAATGACAGGCTACAGAATGGGAAAATATCTTCACCAACCCCACATCTGGCAGAGGGCCAATCTCCAAAATATATAAAGGACTGAAGACACTAGACAGCAAAATACCAAACAATCCAATTTAAAAAAATGGGTTACAGATCTAAATAGAGAATTCTCAACAGAAGAATTCCAAATGGCTGAAAAACATTTAAGGAAATGCTCAATATTCTTAGTCATCAGAGAAACGCAAATCAAAACGACTCTGAGATTCTATCTTACACCTGTCAGAATGGCTATGATCAAAAATACTGATAAACAGCTTGTGGTGGAGAGGATGAAGAGCAAGGGGAACACTCCTACACTGTTGGTGGGAATGTAAACTTGGAATCAGTGTGGTGACTTCTCAGAAAGTTGGGAATCAATCTACCTCAAGACCCAATGACACCACTCTTGGGCATATACCCAAGGGATGCTAAGCATACCACAAGGACACATGCTTAGCTATGTTCATAGAAGCATTATTTGTAATAGCCAGAACCTGGAAGCAACCTAGATGCCCCTCAACTGAAAAATAGATAAAGAAAATGTGGTACATATACCCAATGGAGTATTACTCAGCTATTAAAAAAATGACATCATAAAATTTGAAGGGAAATGAATGGAATTAGAAAATATCATACTGAGTAAAGTAACCAAGACTCAGAAAGACAAACAAAGTATGTACTCACTCATAAGTGGATACTAGATGTAAAACAAATGATAATCAGACTAGAACCCACAGCTCCAGAGAACGTAGGAGACTTTTTTTTAAATTATTTTTTTAAATTGTGTTTGCATCTATCCATAGTCAATGGGCTATCCAGGCTCTGGTTCCTGGCCCTCCAGTCACTGTCTGACATGGGCTCCCTCTCATGGCATGGGTCTAATCTCAACCAGTTATTGGTTGGCTGTTCCCACAAGTTCTGTGCCACCTATTCCCCAGCACATCTTGCAAGCAGGACTAATTGTAGGTTGAAGGTCCTGTGACTGGATTAGTATCTCCATCCCTCCCCTAGAAGCCTTACTTGATTTCAGAAGATGGCTAGTTCAGGTTCTACATCCCTTATTACTAGAAGTCTTCCCTAGTGTCAGTGATTCCTGAGAGTTTCCATTGTGCTAGGTTTCTACCTTGCCTCTGAAATGCCTCCCAGTTCCAGTGGTCTCTTCCAATATTCTCTCCCTCCACCCCACACCTAATCTTTCCTGTTCCCGTCCCCACCTGCCACCAGTCTACTGAAAAGAAAAATCATCTAGTTCCCCTTTCCAGGGAGATCCATGCATTCCCCCTCGGCCTCTCATTATTTAGCTTCTCTGGGTCTGTGGATGATAGCATGATTATCCTTTGTTTTACAACTAATAGCCACTTATAAGTGAGTACATACCATATTTTCCTTTTGAGTCTGGGTTACCTCACTCAGGATAATTTTTTCAGTTCCATCAATTTGCCTGCAAATTTCATGATGTTATTTTTTTAATAGCTGAGTAGTACTCCAAGGTATAAATATACCACATTTTACTTATAAATTTGCCTGTTGAAAGACATCTGAGTTGTTTCCAGTTTCTGTTTGTTATGAATAAAGTTGCACCAAACATAGTTAAGCAAGTGTCCTTGTGGCAAGATAGAGCATCCTTTGAGTATATGCTCAGGAGCAGTATAGTTGGATTTTGAGGTAGAATGATTCCCAACTTTCTGAGGAACTGACATATTGATTTCCACAGTGGCTGTACAAGTTTGCACTCTCACCAGCAATAGAGGCGTGTTCCCCTTACTCCAAATCCTCACCAGCATGAGCTGTCAATTGTGTTTTTGATCTTAGACATTCTGACAGGTGTATGATGGAATCTCAGAGTTGTTTTGATTTGCATTTCCCTGGTGGCTAAGGATTTTGAACATATCTTAAAGTGCTTCTGGGTCGTTTGAGATCTCTCTGTTGAGAATTCTCTGTTTAGATTTGTTTTTATTGGATTATTTGGTTTGTTGATGTTTACGTTCTTGAATTATTTATATATTTTGGATAGTAGCCCTCTGTCAGATGTGCTGTTGGTGAAAATCTTTTCCCATTCTAAAGCTGTTTTGTCCTGTTGAAGGTATCTTTTTGCCATACAGGAGTTTTACACTTTCATTATGTCCCATTTATTAATTCATGAGAAACAATCTTAATGTGAGTTTGAGTTACATTTCCCAAAGCCTGAAAAGGTTGAATTTTGTTTCACTGGCTATCTATTAGCCACCTGCACCTCTTCTCTTAAGAAATGAGTGTTCAGTTAATTTACCAATTTATTGATTGGATGACTTTTGTACCTATTATTTGGAGATATTCATAATAGTCTAGATACTAATTCTTTGCTAGACTGGCAAAGATTTATACCACATTTTAATGCTCTCTTTTTACTCATCATTTCCCTTCCTTACCACTCAAAAACCTTCATCTTTTACATCTTTGATAAATGCTCTTCTATGTTTTCTTAAAATATTTAATCTGAATTTCTAGGTATGACTTATAATTTACACTTCAAAAAAGAAATTTCATTCTAAATTCATATTTGATGTAGTTCTTTGTGAAATTTGCTAAAATTATGTTTTGTTATATTTTTACACACAATATATTTTATCATATTCTTTTCCATCCTCAACTCCTCCCAGATCATCCCCCCTCCTTACCCATGCATCTTCATGTTCTCTTTTATTTCTCTCTCTCAAAGCCAAAAAACACAAACAAAAAATAATACCAAAACAAGTAAACATTGTTATTATTATAATTTTATTGAATCCCAAATTTTGAAATAACAAAGAATAGATGTACATATTGATAGGAAAGCAGTTATAGAAAACAGTACTGTTATGTTTTTCAAGTGATTTAAACATTTATCATGTTTCTTTTCTCTATATGCCTAAAAGAACTTTTATTATTTATGTCTATGCCATCTAAATTTATCTCAACTTTTTTGGTAAATATTTCCTATGTTTAATCCTTTACCTTCAACTGTCTTGTAGTTAGTTGTGTATGTTTTATTTATTTGTTCATTATAACTGCGAGTTTGGGGTAAGGGTTGCATTAATTTTATTTTAAATGGTGAGTTAAGGGCATTATTGAGATGTACATCAATCTCTTCCCACCATAATACATTCTGCTTTTGTTGTCTTTTGTTTTATTTACCACAAGTCTTGGCTTATTTTTAAAAAGGGGTGTAAATGTGTGTGTCTTTGTCTCTCCTCATGTTTTGTAACATGTGTTAGACTTAAGTTCTTTCATGAATTACTTCTGCACTATGTACTATGCTTGTTTCAATTGTAAAATTAACATCTACCCTCTTCCTGCACACCACGAACCACTGCTTTTGTGTTCATACTTTCCACCTTCTCCTCACTCTACTCAGTCTCCAGTGGCCTATCCTTTCTTTGTTTTATTGTTCTTTTTAATTTTTTAAAAGAATGACCATGGCCAACTTCTTTGTGGAAGGTAAGCTTCAAAGTTCACATCTGAAAGATATTTCAAAGAGAAAACATTTTAATTAAAATCTGAGAATATACAGGTTACATAGGAACAAAATGTCAGCAAGAAGTGTAGCTGGGTAGAACATCTGATACTCAAATGAGTTGCATGTCCAAAGGGAGGGAAATCCCTGTGAAGATGGATTCTACTCTAACAACCCTCTAAAGCATACAGTAAAATCAGAGACAAGATGGACTCTAGATTTTAAGTTGAGTGTTCCCAGTTTCAAACTGACTCAAGTTTATTTTATTTTACATGTATAAGAGACATTTTTCCAGGATTTTTCTACACCACCCACCATATATCTTGGAACTTCAGCTATGGGGATGAAAAGGTAACATGGATTAGAGTAGTATAGAACTATTCGTGGACATTGAAAACTGAGTGTCATGGGAGTCTGCAAAGGGAAGAACCAAGTGACCAGAGTTAGGGAAGCAGAATGTGCAACATGCTGTAGACTTCGTGATGGCAGAGATAGAATTTGATGGAAAAGAGACATAGGCACCAGGCAGAACTTGACTATAGCAATAGCTGTGCACCAAATACGGTTATAGTAGACACTCAAAGGTAGAACTCATCTGTGAGATTAGCTAAGGAACTGTTTTAACTCTCTGCCAGAGGCGTCAAGAGACAGAGAGCTGGAGACAGCTAAGGGTTCCAAGTTGATATCTGTATGTAGTTCTGAATTTGATAAGTTCACAGGTGAAGATATTGTCAGATGTAATAAAAAGTGATTTTTGATAAAGTACCTTCCTAAGGAATAATTGGGAGGGTTGAGGATTTTTCTTTTTCAAATTGAAATATAAAATTTGTGTGGTTTAGATAACTGCCTTCTAGGGGCCCAGTTGTGACAGACCATGGCACTTTGGGAGAGGGTAGACTTTGTAAGGTGCTGATATCGGTGGGGGGAAGTTAGTCACTGGGGGTGTGCCTTTGTAAAAAAATATTGAGACGTTGAGCCATTCCTGTGTCTCCCTTTGCCACCCAGATGCCACGAGGAGAGCTGATACCTCTATCTCATGTTCCCCTGTTTGCACTGGCTCTCCAAAGACCCCCAAGAGCTACACAGATACAGACTCTACCCTCTAAAACAAGCCAGATGAACCTGTGCTCCCTTGTTTACTTTCAGTAGATGGTCACCGTGTAGTAAAGCAATACAGGAGTCAGTGAAAAAAGAAGACGTTTTGTCTAGAAAAGTAGAAAATTGCTGGGATTTGTCACATGAGCAACAGCAAAACTGAGGGTAAAGCAACAGACTTCACACTACTCTACCCACCATTTCCAGAGGCTCTGCTGTCTGCCAGGTCTGGGAAGACATCCATGACCATCGCCACGCCTTCAGAGTCAGGAGGGACAGTAGAGGAGGAAAGTTAACTATGCTCCGACCCTAAGAGATCACAGCTCAGTATTACTCAGGCACAGGCAGGCAACAGTGTGGGCCATGTCTATGATGGGCTCATGACACACTCTTGTAGAACTGTCTGAAACAGGGCAGATGTACATCTGCCTCCTATTGCTTTCTCTGTGTTAGGTTGTCACAATTTCAACTCTAACTGTAAGGTAAAAACTTTGCTCAAGGCTGATGGTATGCATATCAGGAAGAACACTTGCTTAGCATGTGCCAGGCAATGAGTGTACACATGGAATGGCACAGATGTGCAGGTTAGGAAACAACTTAATGTGTTTGCTCTGACCTTCTACCTGCTGCTGTTTGATGCTAAGTGTGCCAAGCTAGCTGATGGGAGCATCCTGTCTTGCCTCCCCTCTCTGTAGGAACATTACGATTACAGGTAAACACCACCACACCCAGGGGACTGTGATTTCTGGAGAAACTCATGTGTTCATGCTGATCTTGCAAGTAAGTTACCCACTGAATCATTTCCCCAGCCCATACAGCAAAAGGATTACCAAATAAAGGTGAGTGCATTAAAATACCAAAGACCTAGATGCCTAACACCACATATTTGTTAAAAATAAAGTTACTTTAAAATACTCAGCATGTTTGTCATATGGTCCACTGAACAATTCATTTTTATCAGCTTAATATTTTCATTCAAATACAATTAAAAATAATATCTATCTAGGACATCTCCACAAAGAATCTGAGACAAGAAATATACAATGCCAAACACAGCTAAGAAGAATAAGGAACACAAGTAAAAAAGGACATTGATAAGTAATCATTAATGCATGCCACTGTGCCATAAGGTCCTTTTCAGTTGCTGAGTTTGGAACATTGATATGAGCTGGCTCTTACAGCCACGGGAAGGAGGGGAAACAGTCTCCAACAGTGTTCACACTGGAGCCACGTCACCCACGTGCAGATTCCATTGCTACCAAAGCCTAATACAGTTTTCCCAAAACATGCAGCCCAGCCTCTTCATTTTAACTTCCTGTCTCGCCCTCTTCAGTATCCAAGGCTCCTGTTTTAGGCTCAAAATAAAAAAATTACAAATCCTTTCTTTCTTTTCTGTCATTAATAACGAGACAGTCCAACTTCTCAGGCCATGGTCAAGTGTATTAGCATATGGGGTCAGCTTGTCTCTGCAAGTGTCACCTTCCTTTCAACAGCTCCGACTCAACATCTCAATTACTGCAGCTTTAAATTACAGTCAGTAAGAAGTTCTGGTAGAAAAAGAAATTACTCCTCTGAAGTATGTTTTTATGGCAACTGCTAGGAAAAGGTGAAGTGGCCGTTTACTAAAGGAAAGCCTCTCGTGCCATCATACCCCACTAGCTCTTGGAAATCCATACTGCTCCTGAGACATGGAGAATGTTTCCTTGTTGACTGCACAGGACATGCAACAATGCAGTGAGGAATGGATGAATAACGCAGGAGCTGCAGTCCGGTGCTTGAATTGCCAACAAGACAAGGTACTGGATGGACTCACAAAGAGATAGGGGGCTCTTTCAATTTTCTGATCATTGTTTAACAGGATCATGGAGCATGAGTCCTTTGGAGGGCACTGGATCTCCTGACAAAGAAAACGAGGGGAAGCATAGACCCTTTCATTTCCTGTGAGAAAGAAATACACCTTACAGATGTCATTTCTTATACAAATTCAAATTCCTGCAATTAATGTGTTTTCATTTGTTTTCCTTTCATTAAGGTTTACTAATATCCAGATCAGATCTTTATTCTAAGACATATTTGTGAGTAAAATGACCAGTCACTACTTCTTAAGTGTTTATTAAAACTACATATATTTAAAATTTAAATCTGTGTACAGTATTTACATCATCCCCTCCTTCTCTTCCTTCCAACTACCCTTACCAACTCCTTCTCAAATTCATGGCTTCTTTCTCTTTAATTATTATTGTTACACACACACACACACACACACACACACACACACACACACACGCAAATCACTATATAAATACAAGCTGCTGAGTCTTTTAGCTTAATCATATGTATGTGTTTGACGTTGACTGGTTAGCATTAGATAACCTGTCAGGGTATTCATCCTGAGGATGCTGATTCTCCATCACTCAGCCCTTACTAGTTGCCTTTTGGTCCTCAGCTGGGCAGTTGTTCTTTCATGTGGTCACCAGCGTTAGCACTGTACTATGATAATGGAATACAGCATTCCTCTATGCTTTCTGCATTGGATTTATCATGGTTGAAGCACTCGTATTTCATCCCTATGTTTTCAGTAGAGTGTCATGAGAGAGTGAAAAGGACTACATGTCTGTGGAGTTTCACTTGGGGGCTTTGCTTTGTTATGAGTTATTGTGACAAATCTGGGTCAGTTATTATCTCATTTCTCTTTTATAATGGTACCGTGAACTAGGTATGTTCAGATGAACTTTTAATCCCAGCACTCTAGAGGTTGAGGAAGGCAATTCACATTCCAGGTCAGCCTGAGCGAAATAATGGGACCTGTTTTCAAAACAAAGAAACAACCCAACAAATTCATTAGCTTTCCCAGCCCCCAAACTCATTCACATAACAAAATAAAGCAAGATGGGTAAGGTGAAGCTTTTGGTCCCTGTGTGTGTTCCCTCAATACACCTGGGAGAGTACAGGGACTGTCTCCAGCCTTGCCAAGGTGCCTCAGCATCTTCCACTCCAAGACTACACTCATACAGAAATGTGTTTAAGACACACAGGAACAGTGTTGTGGAATATTAGTTTAAGATGTGGTGCATTTTGTTTATGCTATGGAATGTTTGTTTAATGATGCAAAAATATGTTGCATTCTTTTATGTTGCATTTGTTTAATTCTGTAAAGCTGTGTTACTTTGCCTATCTAAAATACCTGATTGATCTAATAAAGAGCTGAATAGCCAATAACTAGGCAGGAGAGAGAAATGGGTGGTGCCGCCAGGCAGAGAGAATAAATAGGAGAAGAGAGGGAAGATTGAGAAAAGAAGAAAGAGATGAGGATACCAGGGGCCAGTCACACAGCCACACAGCCACATAGCCACACAGCCAGCTATGAAGTAAGAAGTATGGAAAGGTATATAGAATAAAGAAAGGTTTAAAAAAGCCTAAAGGCAAAAGGTATATGGGATAATTTAAGAAAAACTGGCTAGAAATAAGTCAAGGTAAGGCCAGGCATTTATAAGAAATAACAAGTCTCTGTGTATTTATTTGGGAGCTGGGTGGTGGGCCCCTAAAGAGAAAAGAGTTAAAGAAAAAAAAACTACAGCATAGAATAGAGGTAAACCCTCATCTTCCATGTAGACCAGTAAAGCATGAGGGTGAATACAAAATCTCTACCCTCCTTCCCTTCCATGACACAGCTCAACACAGCTCATCAGAGTCTGCACAATGGGCCTAAGTGGCAAGCACCCTTTGCCTCTTTCTCTGATCCTTCACTCCACATCCCACAATCACCAGCCAAATGAATTACTTTGGTCAAATTCGTTGACCAGTACAGTGTGTTCCAGGGTGGTGGTGGTGGTGCTTGTTTATTTGTTGACAAAATCTTAGTACATAGCCCAGGCTAGCCTGCCCTTGTCAAATGCGGGGATTACAGGCATGCCTCACCATGCCAGGCTTCAAGGTCTCTTTTGATAGGGGCTGGCTCCTTAGCTTCCATTCTCCCAGTGGGTTGTGGGCTTTCCCTGGACCCCATCTTTGGGCTGCTGCTAAACTAGGGAGCTGCCTTGAAACCCACTAGGGCTTCTACTGTTCTAAGCAGTAGCAGTCAGCTTCATACTTCACTGTCATCTGAATCGTCATCATTGGCTGATTTGGTGAAACAACTGGGAATTCATAAAGGGGGCAGTTAGTTAAAAGAGAGTTCTTCCCACATTAAAAAAAAATGGGAAACATTATTACAATGGAGTTAGACCTCTGTATGATAATACACTAGATGATTTGAAAATGGAATAATTAAGAGAAGATAGTTAATTTAGATGGAATTTATTTAATGTTAATTATAAACTTCATCGGTTTTATCATTTTTGTTTTATCACTAAAATATTGATTAATATGAATGATAAGATATAAATTAGAAAAAAACTTATTAAAATAGATCATAGAGATATTTAGATCCAGATAGATGAATTTAAAGGAGAATCAATTTCAGTTTTTTCATTATAAGGTTAGAGAGGAACAGTCTAAGGTTTTCAAACAACCTTACAGGAATTGCCAAATGACAGATATCACCAAGGCTGTGAAAGAGCTGAATGGACTCCTATGGAAATGTTAGTTTTATGGAGATTTAAGGAAGTGATAGTCTCATATGGCATGCAGCCACCTTTTGTGTTGCAGATGTTAAACTCGTGGTCCACTTGTAATAGAATTATTCCTCAAGACTGGAGAGACTTGGTTAGAGCAGTCTTGGAGCCTGGTCCTTAATTACAGTGGAGGATCTGGTAGAAAGATGAGGCTAAGAACATTGAACAATGAAGTAGAGCTTGAGGTATGGAACTCTCCCAAGACCAACTTCTTGGAAAGGGAGATTATGCTAATGTACAAAGGCAATCTCTATATGATGACCACACCACAGTTTATATTGGCAGCAGCCTTGAATGCTTGGGACAGAATTTAAGAAGTAGGAAAGAAAACTGAGTCATTTACTAAAGTTGTATAGAGCTCAAAAGAAATCTTTACTGATTTCTTACAAAGATTGACTTCAGCTGTAAATAGAATGATACCAAATTCAGAGGCTAGACAAATAATTAAATCTTTGCCTTTTGAAAATGCTAATGCACAGTGCAAAAAGGTATTTAGTCCATTAAAGGCAAGATCATAACCATTAGCAAAATGGATCTAAGATACAGTCAATATTGAATCTCATAACCATGATGATGCTTGGATAGAAGAGATGATTCCCAGAAGTTTGAAGAAAAATCAAAATGTCAGGTATTTCAATTGTGGCAAACAAGATCACCTAAAAAGGGATTGTAGACAAGGTGTTCCTAGAAACAATGTTTTTTTCTAGGAATAATCCAGACAAAAGGTCCCTCCCTCTGTTAGTATGCAAAAGGTGTGGCAAAGGCAGATATTGGACCAATGAATGCAGATCAACACGGGACAGAAAGCATAACCCTTTGCTGTCAGGGAAATGCCTTGGAGGGCCTCTTTCACTTGCAAGCCCCCATATCATTCCAGGTCAACATGGGGGAAACTCCTCCCCAGAGCAATTAAAGGACTTAATGCCTATTGTAAAAAACAACACTGTTCTGGATGATACAACAAAAATTTCAGGGGAAACCATAAATCAAAATGTATAATGGTTAGATTTGAACAAAAGAGACCACTTGATTAGAAGAGGTGATAGTTGATCAAACAGCATGGCCGTTCAATCTTAACTAACTTATAAAACCAACAAATGCTTTTCATTTGATCAGATATAACTTGCCATAAGGGAGCCTCCCCAAAGTTAGGGTTGGGGAAGTATTTTGTTTTTGTCTTTTCAGGAAAATGAAGGCATCCAGCTAAGGAAGCTGAAGACCACTGAACAAATGAGACATCTGAAGAAAAAGGACAAATCATTTAGAAAAAAATGTCCCAAGAAAAGGAGTAAGTTGGCCTATTGGTATATCATACATCCAACAGGATAATATTTCATAAATCTTCCCAAATGTTTGTCTCTGTTGTTCTATGCAGACATATAATGCAAATGGTCTTTTTTTAGTCCCAGTCCAATTGAAAATTAAAGCTGACTTTGGAGTTGGAGTTTGGCTTTCTCCTTCTCTAAACCTAAGGACTTTTATTAAAGTAAAATCCAAAACCTCTGTCTCATGTCAGAAGAGCCACCTAATATAGGAAGAAGGAAAACCAAATTTAGTGACTATTGTATTGCTACTAATCTCATGATTCTTTGGTTTTATTTTGATGCTTTAAAACTTTTCTTAAGGTATGAATATTATCTTAAAATTTATAAGATCAATATATATTTATATTTTAAACTTTTTATCATGATATTAATGGTCATATAGAGTACTAACTGATTCTAGAAAAAGACTTCATCTAGCTTCCTGTACATGATTTCAGATTTGAGTCTATATCAGGTAACTAGGAATTAAGTTTTTGTATTCTGAATGTACATAACTTTTAACATCTTTAAGATCTATTGCATATGACATTTTAAATGTTTAAGTTTTCTGCAGTGAACCATGACCTTGCCTAACAGCAACCTATAAAGTCTCCAAAAGGAGAATGGGGTCCTACAACAACAATTCCACCAGGACTATGATAACACCACTAAGCTGAAAAATACCAACTAAAGATCGACTTTGGACTAAGAACTGCTTAGGAAAATTTCAAGGTGGCTGGCTGAGATGATCCAGCCTCACAGAGTACTCTAGCCAGGATTTGAGACAAGCCCTGCACTTTCCCATCATGCAGAGACTGGACAATATGTGATACAGCTAGCTCTTCCAGGACTTGACAATTAAACCAAATTTTTCTTTTCAGGATCCAGTAAAGATGCTGTTGCCCCCAGACAGCAGGACATGATTTTAAGAACCTGATGCCCACATTTCCAAGAGGTGGGATGGGTGGTTTTTGGTCATTTAGTGGGTTATGGATATTTGTCATTATTTAGGAGGGAGTAGTTATAAGTTCTTATTGGTAATGGTCAAGAAAAAACTGAACAAAGGAGATTAGATTCCGGGATCTTGTTCTAAACAGTTAAAGGGGGAATATAAAAATAGGATAAAAGGTAGATTATTAGATTATTGAATATACTTTTAAAAAGCAACTATTAGTTTAAATATTTTACATTAGCTTGGATTTTTGTGTATTGATATAAATTTGAGGTTATTTTCATTATACCGTATATGTACATATATGTATGTTATAGAAATGATAGCATAAAAGGTATACTATTGAATCTACTTTCTAAATTTTTCTAAACTGGAAAAGCAACTACTAGTTTTAAATATTTTACATCAGTATGGATTTTGGTCTTTTACTGGGTTATGGATATTTGTCATTGTTTATGGTGGTTGAGTACAAGTTGTTATTGGTAATAGTAAAAAAAAAAAAAGCTGAACAAAGGATATTAGATTCAGTGGTCTTATTTTGGATAAAAAAAGAAAAAAGTGAATATAGAAATGATAGGATAAAAGGATAGATTATTGAATCTACTCTGAAAAGAAAAAATAGATATAACAGGATAAAAAGGCAGATTATTGAATCTACTTTTAAAAAACAACTACTAATTTTAAATATTTTATGTTGATATGGATCTTAGCATATTGATACAAATTTGAGTTTAGTTTTGTTAGAACACACAGTACATACAATTTACTCTTGTTTAAGACATTATACCTATAATATAAATTTTCAGTCCTTTAAAGTTATTATTATCAACTATTTAGAATAATAAAGAAATGCAGGGTAGTAATTAGTTACCTACTACAATTGAATTTGTAATCATATTAGATATGCTTTGAAGGTCAAACAGATATATCTTGATAGACAAGTTGTCTTCAAACACTTCAGAGATCTACAGAATATGGCATTTAAGATATTTTTAATAACATAAGTTATTTTTTTTGTTCGTTTGTTTTTTTACAATGAGACATGTTTGCTCCTGGCAGTAGCAATCTTCTTCAGAGAACATAATGGGCATTAAAGAATATCCACATGGAGTTTACTTTACTTGTGGCAAAAGTAAGCCACCAGGCAAGAAAATGCTCTTGACTCAACTGCTGACAGTATGCTGTCCAAATTGGACAAGCAGGACACAAAAGAAAGTGATAGCTGAACTTTGCCAAGACATAGTAAGACAGCCTTCAGAACATCCTGCTTTACCGAAAAGTCGGTCAGATATTCTAGGCCTCTAGGCTGAAGATGGAAGCCCCAACATTGCAGAGGAACCTTGGGTGACTATCGAGGCATTTCTGTCATTTCTCACATTTTTTGGAAGTCATTTGCTTGCACTTCCTGCTTACTCGGGTAATATTATTTCCTTCTCATGTCTCTGATGGAGTTGAAGACCTTATAGTTATATTTTCCCTTGTTACCAGATTCAGAAAGGAAATTCACTAAAGGGGTGCAAAGTATACAAGGTTGAGGGACATAAAAAGATAGTTTTGGTAATGCAAGTTAGAATAGAAAGTAAATTAGGTGCAACCTTTAGGACTTGCCAAAATAGGCAAGAGAATGGAGTGTTTTCTCTGAATTTGTCAAATGGTAATGGACTGGACATTGTTAATGTAATTCTTGATTGTATACATTGTATATAGTTATTTTACTTATTGTATATAGTTTTTCTTATATTAGTTATAACCTTCTTTGCTTATATTAGATAAAAAGTGAGAAATGTGGTGATATTTTGTTTTTGCTCTAACAAATAAAGCTTGCCTGAAGATAGAGGGTAAAGCTAGACATTAGTTAACCATAGGGGTCAGGAGGTCTGTACAGATAGACAGGAAGTGATGTGGCTGGGTGGACAGAGAAAAATAAGGCAGGCAGAAACAGGAGCTTGGTTGCTTTTTCAGACTAAGGAGTTGGAGAGGTAAGAGGAGACTGTGACTAGTTCATTTACTTCTCTGGTCTTTCAGAATTTACCTTGATAGCTGACTCTGGGTTTTTATTATAAGACCAATTAGAATTCATGCTACATTATAGTCCTCTGTTTCTTTAAGTAATTTTACATACCCTGACTGTGTGAATATGATGCTTCCTCTAGGGAAGCAGAATAATAATAATAGAGCAAATATATATAATTTACAGTAATGTTTTAAACAATTTTTTTCCCATTTTTAATTGTCCAAGGATTCTGGGGTATTAGCTCCAGACTCCTTAGAACTAGTTTATTGATATTTATTTGTCTCAATAAAAAAGAGTTCAAAATTTGTGGCTATTAACTTGTAAACTAGTATTAGATCACAGCTCCCTCTATGTAATGAAAACTATGCTTCTATTGAGAATAAAAACAAGTAAGAAGAAAGGAAAAGAGGACATGGAATAAGCTGACTATCTAGCTCAGCAGATGCCTGGTTCTCAAGCTGGGAGGCTACAGGTTCATGACTAACTTCTATTCAAAAAAATGCACTGACTTACATCAACTACCTATGATGTATCAGACAGCACACTTGAAAGTAGATGAATGAAACATCTACGTTGTGTCACTCTTCAAAAAGGCAAATGGGTTATTAGGATGCAAGGATGTTTATGTTTGTGATGTGGCTAAGCAGGCTCCAGTCCAGTCAAGAAGGTGTTCATCTCCACTCACCCTTCCATCCTGGATGAATGTATTCTAAGCAAACTGGGTTCTCCCTTGAGAAGCTTCTGCGTCGGTGTCAGGCCTCAGAGTGAGACTGACAGCCTCTAATGCAGCACTCTTCCTGTCTTTCTCCTCACCAAATGGGATGGAGTTTTATGGAGCGAATTGGATGACCCTTCTGCGGAATATTTCACAGTTTGGAAGCATTTCGAATCTGATGAAGGCAGACATTCAGCGGATCTCAGCATATCTAAATCAGAACACAGCTAGCCTAAAACTATGTCACGTATAATATCTCTGTCTATAAAATAAAAACAACAAAATCCATCAAAGTCAAATGCTTTGAATAGCATTTGTTCCCAGGAAATTTCTGTATGGTTTCATTCATTCATTCATTCATTCATTCATTCATTCATCTGTGCATTCATTCATTCAGTGTATGGTACTGGGATTAAACCCAGGGCATACATGCTAGGCAACTCTATAACACTGAGCTATACCCAAGTGCCTCCATAATTTTTCAGGATGCTGCACAAATATGGTGACTTATTGTTAGTGTTTTGTTTTGTTTTGTTTTTGAGCTGAACGTATGATGAATGGTTAGGAGCTGCAGAGATGGCTTAGTGGTTAAGCGCATTTGAAACTATTGCAGAGGACCTGGATTTTGTTCCCAGCATCCATATGGTGGGTCATAATCCTCAATAGCTCCAGTTCCGGGGGGGGGGGGTTCAATGCCAACTTCTAACATCTATGTGCATCAGGAATCCACATGGTACACAGACATTCAGGCAAAACACTTATACACATAGTTTTAAATCAATAAAAAGTTAACATAAAAACAAATTTTAAAACATCATTGTTGTAACATATATGTAGTGATATTTTATAGACCTCAATAAAATGTATTCATTATATAACAACCTCCCAGTAAATTTCATAGACATTCAAGTCAGGACAAGTATCTTTGTGTGGCTCACTGGCACTCAGAAAGCATAAAAGTGGGAGACAGTGATTGACAGTGATACCTGCTTACCGATATGCATATTATTCCCAAAACCCAAAACAACTGAAGAACAAAAGGGGTCCAGTAGTCATGCAAGACATAATGGCTTCTGGTAGCATGAACAGACAGCTGTCAAACACTATTCTAATTTCAGGACAAGGGAAAATGCACTATGATGTTTTTCAGCAAAATGTGATCTACCCATCTTAACATTTTGGCAAGAGTTGTATTAATATCTGATTCTTCAAATTTTTTAATTGGGGGAGGAAATATAAGGAAGCAGCAGGTAATAAAAAGCATCTAGCTGTCTGTTTGCCATACATATTTCAACTACATTTAATAGAAAGTCTAAGTCTGAAGATCAGCCTCAATACCTTCCCCTGACAAAACCTCAGAAAAGTATTTGTCTTTCCAGACAGATGGGATTAAGTCAGAAGGCGTTCATTCACTTCTCAGCCTGGCAAGGGTGTCTGCTGCAGGTGGCTACAAGCATTCAACAGAACTAAGCTGATGAAACACAGTGTTAAACAAACATCCTGCAAAGTTCTCTCCTGCTGCTCTCTCACAAAAGAATGAACAAAATTGGCAGAAAGAGAACTTCCTAGTGATCTTATTGTGCAGAGAAAAAATAGCATTCTGCTGAAAGTTTGTACATGTACACACAAGCATACTGACACCTGTCACAGAATGATTCAAAATTGAGCAAGTGCAGAGAAATGGAGCAAAATACAGCAAAGAGATGCTCCAGCATCCCATATTCACTGGCAGCTGGTTCTCAAGGCCCTCTATTTGAAATCCGGGGAGCAAAGTTAAGTTGGTACTTTGCAAGGCCTTCACTATACCTCTTTAAGTTCATGGGTCTCAGGAGCTGCTTTGGCGTTGGCATGAACCTTTGTGGAATTCTAACCCACTCAGGAAGTATGGACCCTTCTCCAGAGTCTACCATTTAACTTCTCTGTCTGAGAAAAGTTTCCTATGTGTTAATGCACAGGTGTGTGTGTGGGTGTGTGTGTGTGGGTGTGTATTTGTGTGTGTGATTTTAGCAATTTGACCCAGATGATGTACAGACCATCAAGAAAACACCAGTGAGAGTTAAGCAGGCCAGTGTTTCAGTGAGGCATTATGGCTTTGACTCTATAAGAATTTCAGGGGGAAAAATGTCCAAACCATCATACACGATCTACGGACACCTTGGTCATGATGACCTGACATATTTGCTAATGTTACTAATTTTATCAATTATTTTTGCCTTTAGCAGACAGTTTTTATCTGTTGGGATTTCTTCATGCTTTGGAGAAGTTTTATAGCCTCATAATCAAATTGAGAATCATATATTAAAAAATTTGACACATATTTCCTATTAATTATATAATGCAATGTTTATAAACTACAACTATATTTGAGATCATTAGAGAAATAATCACAGGTCTGTCTTTTGTTCCTCACCCAAACAAGTGCTCACATCTAAACAGAATTACAGGTGACCTCATGACAGAGGTACCACCTCTTTCTTTTATTCCTCAATTCTTTTGGATATCAATTGAGTTCATTACAAAATTATTCAACATAAAAAAAAATCAAGCTAACAATCCTGAAAAAAATCCTTTGTTGTTTAATGTGCTTAAGAATCAGAATAACTAAACTTTAGATGGATCACATACTTTAATTAGATGTCTATACTTGGACATCTTCAATAAAATTCAAAAAAACTGTTAAATCAGAAGGATATTGACATACATAGATATGATGTAGACAGAGATAAATTCACATTTGTTTGTAAAGTCTTAATAAAGCAGAATAGACAATTATGGAAGAAGTCAAGTGTAACTGGAGTTTCTCTGGTCCTGCCCTGACCCACGGACCCCGCAGCCACTTAAAAATAATCACTCAGAAGCTTATATTAATTAAAACTGCTCGGCCATTAGCTCAGGCCTATCATGACTAGCTCTTACATTTAAACTCAGCTCCTTTTTGTTAATCTATATGTTGCCATGTGTTCTGTGGCTTTACATGTATGTTATTACATGCTGCTCCCTGGACAACAGGCTGGCATCTCCTGACTCAGCCTTCCTCTTCCCAGAATTCTCCTTGTCTGTTTATCCCATCTATACTTCCTGCCTGGCTACTGGCCAATCACTGTTTTATTCATCAACCAAGCAGAGCAACACATTCACAGCATACAGAGCAATATCCACAGCAGTCAAGGTTCAACCAGCTAGTTGAAATATCAGCCATAGTCTGGAGAGGTGGCTCAGTATCTAAGGTCACTGGCTGCTCCTTCAGAGGAACTGGGTTTGATTCTCAGTACCCACATAATGGCTCACAACCACCAATAACTTCAGTTCCAGGGGGTTAGATGTCCTTTTCTGGCCTCCATAGGCACCAGACACACATATGGTGCACAGACATGCATATAGCCAAAATACACACGCACCCACAAAATAAAATAAGACAAATGTTTTATGTTTGAAAAAAAGGTGTATATATCATTTAAATATGTGCTACAGCTTGGTCAGTTAGTGAGGATAAGTTAGATGGTCGTTGGGCTTACCTGGAAAGGTAGCTATTTTCTATTTTCAGATGGTCTCAAGGCATACCCAGTAAGATAAGAAGGTCCACATGAACTTACTCTTCACAGATATGTTGACATGGGGGAACTCATGGCTCCTGGATGGGAAGGGAACCAAAATTCACCAGAGCTTCCAGGCCTCTGCATTGAGTTTGTCAAATTGCCTTAGCTACAGCAAACTAAACAGTCATGCCCAGATCCAAAGGCATACAGCATATATGGATAAACTGGGCCACTTCTTCAAGGAACAGCTGAAGGTAAAAGCTTCCATAGACAGTGAAAGATGTCTGAAAAGAGCCTGCGGCATATTATTGCAGGGCATTCATACAGTCTATTGCTCAGCCAGCACTTACTCAGCCTGCAAGTGACAGTGATGTGAATAAATGTCTCTCCAAGATTTATAGCAGGATAGAACATCAAATTTTGTCTTAATTGAAAATGGTCGTCATAGTTGTAATTAGCTAACAGTAGGACATTTGTGGTTCCTGTGGGTCCTCAACCGATGACTGATACATGGGAAGAATACACAAACAGAAAACGACAGTGGCAGAGGTGGGCACGATGCAGTTGCAGGCCAAGGAACAGCAGGATTTCTGGGAGGAAGGAAAGAAGGTCATTACTAAAGCGCCCTCTCAAAGAGCATGTTTTTCCCACACCTTCATTTCAGGGTCTGTCTCCCCGAACCCCATGAGAACAAATGCTTGCCAGTTTCAGCCCCTAGCTGTGGTAATGTTCTATTAACCAGAGTGCGCTATCTGAAAGCAGAGATTTCACCACCAAACAAAGCACGTGCCCTCATGCAATTTAACTCCTACCTGAATAGGACAAACTGAACCAAATAAAGAAAGCATTTTAGATACATAAAATATTAGTATAATACAAGCTATAAACTCCATGGAAAAATGAGGCCAGAAAGGGTGCTGAATATGTCTGAAGTGAAATGACTACATTTTCATGCCATATGGTCAAGAAAGCATTCTCTGAGGCAGTTGCACGTTCATGAAAATCTTTGGGAGCTGAGAGGATGTCTAGAGAAAGAATCCTCAGGGCAGAGAGAGAACAAAGGATCAGAGATGCAAATGTGCTGGAGTGTCCAAGGAGGCCCACTAGACCTGATAAGATGATTGCTGGGTTCCAGGTTATCAGAGATGACCAGGTTATTAATGGGTTGAAGAATGGATATTCAAGGGCTGTGTCCAAATGGCCACATTTGAGTGAGGCCACACAGGAAGTGCTTTATAGAGAGACATGGGGCAGAAACTAGGAGGAATTTTACCTTTATTTGTTTTCTTGACAAGCATATCAGAAGTAATAATTTAGGAGATAAATCTTAAAAGGATAAAATTGTCCATCGTAATGGAGAGAAAGAATCGTTTTAGAATCAATTTGATCTTGGTTTGAAGTGCAAGCTCACTATTTCTTTAGTAACTTTGTGTTCATTCTGTATTGTTTCATCTGTAAAATGGGCCTGTTAACTTCTGGGCAGAGCTGTGGAGCAGAGAAAATGAGTTCAGTGAAAATGTCCAGCACAGAGGATGTTTACAAAGAAAGTGTCTTTATTCTGACTGGTAAAATAGGGCTGGTTTTAATCCCTTCAGCTGGTCTGTGAAGGTCAGATTCACATCTGATATTTTCAGCATTGTTTCCCTATCGTTCCTGTCTCTTTATCTAGTACATATTATCATATCACAAATATTACTGAATGATTGAAGAAGTGAGTGAATTGGAGGGTACTCTGTAGACTTTCTCCTAGTTCCATCTGAACACAGTGTTTTGGCCCTGTGCTTTCCCACATCTTCTACTCAGGCCTATGACAAGTGTCCTCTCTTGTTCATCAGACCATGAGCACACAGAGGTGTTCCTTGTAGTCCTCTGCATATGGCACTACTCATGGATGAGACCAGAGACCATGGTGTCATATTTGAGCTCTGTTACACATCTTTAACTTGAAGCCACATGAAATCTTCCTACCTTAGTTCACGAGATATTATAATATTGTTAAATACAGTATTTTTAAGTTGATAAAGGTTGTGGCTGTCAGGATGGTTCGGTGCCTAAGAGCACTTGTGGCTATTGAAGAGGACCAAGTTTTTTTCCTAGCACACAGCTGCCTATAATTCTAGTTCCAAGGGATCCTGTGCCCTCTTCTGGCCTCTGTGGGTACTGCAAATAGCTACATTCAGATAGACATACAGATAATTCAAAATAAAATCTTTAAAAGAGTTGCTAAAATTATAAAGAAAAAGGAGCTGATGTTATCACAGTAGAAACTGGGGGTTTCTTAAATGCAGTCGAGTACATAATTGAAGTCTAATTGGATGTTCTAATCCATATGCATGGAAAACAATTTGAATTGCTTCATTATTTGAAAGCAGTACAAAGATGAGGATATGGTGAAAATTTACCTGTACAACACTCTTCTGAAAAACTTGCTACAAATTAGTTTAACTCTTTTTAGCCTGGACATATGCCTCACAAATACCTGCATACTGTGTTTTCATGTCAATTTTAAATTGATAAAAGTGTATTATATCTGCATTCCACCTATGAGCTGAAATTCCTGACACAGAATGATTCACCTTGACTAAGAAACATAGACAATTCAGTGTTCAAAGTAACTTATATTGAATTTCCTAAAATATTCAAGGAAGTCATATTGTACCTTGGAAGTCACTTCTACAACTGCATGGTTACTGGTTCTGGATGATTATTGATTCAGAAACACAAGTGAAATTCAAAAGAAGATGAACAGAATTGCCACTGGTCTATTTCCCTCCCCAAATGTCACAAACCCTAGGCCAAGTCAAACTCAGTGTTAGTTATTTGAGTGTACCCCTTGATTCTAATTTTAGTATGATTCAAATACTGGCCTGTTCTTTTTATATGGTCACATCTGTTTCCAAGATGGCCTATGAATAGTATGTGATGCAGCATAACTTGTTTGTGGAAAGTCCTTGTGTTATCTGTTTTTTTAATAAAATAAATATAGATAGATGGGGACTTTTGTTAGAACCAGATCCCCTTTCCTTAACAGCTAAACGATAGAATAATGTATGAGATGGTGTTTTCAGATCCTGGAAATGCCTGTGATTGGAAAAATCAAATGCTAAGTAAGAGCCCATAACCACTCTTGCTTCCTGCCTGTAGAGAAATTCTGGGTCACAGCACAGAGAGGAGTGAAGAAGACAGAGACTGATGGCTGCCCTGGAGCCAGGAGGTAGTGGAGAATGAAACAGCAACTCTGGGACAGAGCACTTTGGGAGGTGGCCGCACTGGGAGTGTGCTGCGGACCTGCAGGTGTCCTTCAATGCTGAGCAGGGCACTGCCTGGCGCAGTCAGGAGGATGCACGCAGTGCTGTGACCCTATAAAGCAGCTGGCGGATAAGCTTCAGAAATAGCATTGGCTCTACCTATCACACAAGTGGAAATACTATAACATGCAAAAAGTGTGGTAAATAGGAAATCTAAGGATTCAGCCTCAAAAAAATAGGGAAACTAAGGCCTACACGAAATACTAGTTTTGTCCAGTCTAGCAAACCTTTCAGCCAAGCCTCAGAAACAAGAGCCTTCTTCAAAGTTCTTCAACTAAATGAAACTCAGGAATTATTTCAAAACCAAAGGAGATCCCCAGCCCAAGAAGGTAATTATCACAACATTGAACATTCATTGGGCATTTTCAGACACAAACAGAATGTAAGAAGAAAAATTAACCTCTCAAAATTAACTCAGAAATAGATAGTCCAGAAATTAATATACAAATATGATTGTATGATGTCTTTATAATTTTATTTTACATAGTTAAAAGTACAGTCTAGCATAATTATAAGAAAATATAAATCCAAAGTCAAATTCCTAGAAATGAAACCTTTCATGTAGAAGGTGAAAGGTAACTGGACCCAAGCAAAAAGTTCAACACAACAGAGGAGTGGCTTATAAAAGCGAAAACACAGCCTCCAGGACATGAGGAACAAGACAGCAAGGTCAGTGTGAGTACTCTTGAGCCACGTGGTGAACTTCAACTGGACTATATGTAAGGGATCAAAAATCATTGAAAAAAATGGAAGAAGGAAAATGTTGAAGGAAATAATATCTAGTTTCTTAATTCTTAAAAAACTTTATTAGCCTCTCTTATATTACACTCTGACTGCACTTTCCCCTCCCTCCCCTTCCCGCAACCTCTCTCTCCCTCCCTCCCCTCTCCCCCAGGCACATCCCCACTTCACCTCTGCCTCTGCTCAGACAAGAGCATGCCTCCCAGAGACATCAACCAAATGCAGCATAAAAAAACTACAATAAGACCAGGCACATACCATCACATCAAGGCTGGACAAGGCAACCCAGTCATATGAACAGGGTCCCACAGCAGGCAAAAGAGTCAGAGGCAGCCCCCACTCCCACTGTTAGGGATCCCACAAGAACACCAAGATACTCAGTCATAGCATACTTGCAGAGGACCTAGGTCAGATTCCTGCAGGTTCCCTGATCTCTATAAGGCCCCCATGAGTCCCAGTCAGTTGATTCTGTGGGCTGTGTTCTTGTGGTGTTTCTTTAGTATCTAGAAACTAGAAATATCTAGTTTCTAGATATTTCTCCTTCAAACAGTCAAAGAAAACCTTTTTAACGTATGCAAATGTTTTTCAAAGTGGAAAATATCCGGGGTTATCAAAATCTCTGGATTAATTTGAAAGGATTCAAACCATGTGAATGATGTTTCCTAACCACAAAGATACCAATTTAAGTCACCCTTGGACAGGTGGTCTTGGGTTATATAAGAGAGAAACTGAGCAAACCATAGGGAGCCAAGCCAATAAAATACATTTCTTCATGGTCTCCACTTCCGTTCATGACCCAAGGTTTCTGGTTCAACTTCCTTCATAGTGGACTACAAGCTGAAAGGTGAAATAAATTCTTTCATCCCCATGTTGCTTTTAGTCATGGCATTAATCAACCAATAGGAAAAAAAACTATGAAAGGAAGCAACAGTGGAGGAAACAAAGTGAGAAATACATGAAAAGACTTTGTTGTTATTCTAAAATATTCCTCTAAGTCTAAAATTAAAATTAAAGTTGATTTTAAAAATGATGTGTATAAATGAAAAAAGAGGCCACAAACTTGAAAAAGAGCAAGGAGGAGTACATAGGAAGAGAATATAGGAAGATCTGGAGGAAGGAAAGGGAAGGGGAACTGATACAATTATATTACAACCTCAAAAAAAAATTTTAAATGAAAAAAGAAAGCTACAAACTTTACACAAGAAATAACTGTAAATGATAAAACCGGTGAAGCATGTGATTTGTGGACATGTCCATAAAATATATAAAAATCATTTTGATAACCCAAAAGTACGAAAGTACCAGACAAATGAAATTTCTTAAAGGATTCACATAATTTATGAAAGAAAATATACAGCATACAAATCAGAAAACACACACTTAAGAAAATTCATCACTATTAGTCCTGCAAGAAGTAAAAGTTAAGCACAATGAGGTATTATTGTGTTATGGGTATTATATCTCTATAAAAATTGCTAAAATAACTAACAACAAGGAAAGAATGTGAAGTCGCAGAAACCCCACCCTTGTTGATGGAGTGTAAAATGGTGCAAGCCCTTCACAAAACATACAAGCAATTCATTGTGAAACAAACAATGCTGTATGTTCTTAAAAAAAAAAAACTCTCATTCCTCAGTTTTTAAAATCACATTAAAAGGAAATAGGTATTCACATAAAAACTTATAAATAGTATTAATGGGCAGACAAAAGTTAGCAAACACCAAGCATTTTCTCCCTATCAAATGGGCAACCGTGGTATATGGGTACAGTAGGAGACAATACACATCAGAGGCAACTACCCATTGACACAGGCACCAAGGATGGGGCCAAGCCCATCACACCCAGGAAAAGATGCTGAGTTCCGAGCACACACAATACTGATTCCATGTGTGTAACATTCTGCAACAGATGGGACTATGGGTACTAGAGACAGGCCATTGACTTCCAGGGCCTGAGGTCAGGGAGGATTGAGGAAAAGCAACACATGGGCTCGTTGGAATTTTGGAGACTGGAACGTTTATATCTTGACTGTAAAAGTTTATAAAAATGTGAGCTTTTGTTTAAACTTGAAAAACAGTTGTGCATCAACTGTATGTAAATTATGCTATAATAAACAAAGTAAAAAGAATGTCTACAGAAGCTCACTAGAAATTAGTCTGCCCCCTAACCCTCTGTGGGAAAAGAATGAACAGGTAGAACTTAGGTGTTAGACATGTCAAGATTTGCCTATCAGGCAGCAGGGGAGTGCCTAGCCCTGAACATTGAAGGGCCCTCTGTCAGCTGCAGAGTTGTGGAGAGTACTCTATGCCAGGAACACAGACTCAGAATTTATTGAATAGAAGTAAGTTTGTAAAGTACAACAGTTTCAGTGACAACAATTACCAGATTTCCTTGATAGTGCCAGCCAAGGAGATCGCAGGTTATTTATTCTGATCTTAATTGTGATATTAATTCTCAGATCACACATCATACAGCATATAGGAAAAATACATAATATATAATTCTGTACCCTATATATAAAAAATAGATTTCAGTAATATATAAGTATATACTAGCAATATATGTATATTTCACATATTTACATAAATGCACAAACACAAGTGAGTGTGTGTGTATGCGTGCGTGTGTGTGTGTGTGTGTGTGTGTGTGTTACAGATGGATTAAAAATGATTAAAAAGTCACAGTAAGTCTATGAAGGACATGAAAGAGGGAAAGCCTGGGGTGGATGTTACAAGAGATGATCAGAAGAATCTACCCAAACACACTTTTTCAAAAATGCCACAATGATATGTAAAATCTTGTGTGCTGATTATCAAAAGAGATGAATTATTTAAAAAAAAAAAAGGTTTCAGAGGCCAGAGAGATAGAGAAGTGGATAAATATGCAAGTAGAGTTTCTGAGAATAAGGTAGAGAACCTGCTGAGGGAACCAGCTACTACTCCCATGGAGGGGAAACAGAGGGCCACAGTCCAGCTGCAGGAGTGAAGTATGCTGGAGGCTGTGGAAGCAAAGGAAATGGCAGGGACAGGTATGGGCAGATGGAAGGATGTCAGGTCCAGCCCGATGAAAAAGAGAATGGGCAGACAATTTACTAGCCTGTATCAACAGTAGTGAAAGAGGTGAGTTGACCCCCTGGGGCAGTCTGGACTTCTCTGCCAGACGGTCAGTCATAGGATGTACACATGGGGTGGTCAGATGAGATGCTGATAGAGCCATTGCCATCATACTGTGAGATGTCACCATCTTTATGGGGTCCAGTTGAGGGAGCCACATTCATCTCTTGGTTTTCTGGGTCTAACAAGTCCTGAGTGCCGGCTTTCCTGCTATGACTTTAATACTCCATGTACTCCTAAAGTGCTGATTGACTTGGATGATTACATAGGGCGGTCCCTTTTCTACTTCCAGGAATAAGTCATTTATCACTGTATGCTGCATGGGTGGTACCTAACAACAGATTACCGTCTTATTCCTTGTGTATTTATAGTTCCTTTCATGGGTGTCTTATCCATTAACTCCTTTGACCTGCATGTTGTCCCCAGAAGCTGTGATACAAACCACTTAACTTTCCACCACAAGCTCTTAGGCCAGGGTAAGACAGACTAGGGACTATTCTGTAATACTGTACCCCCCAAAACAGGTGCTGTAGTTAGCTTTGTCAACTTGACACAGCCTATAGTCATCTGAGAAGAAAGCCTCTCTTGAGAAATTACTTAGACTAAATTGGCCTGTGGGCATATCTATGCAGGATTGTCTTAATTATTAGTTGATGACTACTGTGAGCAGCACCATCCTTAGGCAGGTAGTTCCAGGCTGTAAGAAAAAGCTAAGTGGTTATGAGTCTGTGAGAGAGCCAGAGAGCTGGCCAGCAAGAAATGTTCCTCCATGGTTCCTGCCTCAAGGTCCCTGCCTTGAGTTCCTACCCTGACTTCCTTCAATGATACAATGCAATCTCAAAGCATAAGATGGGAAACGACATGCCTCTCCAAGTTGCTTTTGCTCAGTGTTTTATCATAGCTACAGAAATCAAACTAGGCTTCCCATCTCAAGCAATTGCATGAAGGAACCCAGAATCTACAGACTGTCATTTATTTTAGAGGTTTTTATTTGTCTGTGTTTTGTTGTTGTTGTTGTTGTTATTGTTGTTTTTCAAGCAAATGGACAGATGACAACCCTTTTGGGTTGAGCACATTCCTGAAAAATTGGAAGTCAGTGATGATAGACAACATATAGGTAAGCAGAAAATTGAAAGTAAAATATTATGCTTCCTCTGGGGGGGGGGGAGGCAATACACTGACTTCGGATATGTCCTTGGGGTTCATTTCTCTTATTTCTCATTATAAGATACTCATAATATTGTCACTGTGTCTTTATAATTCTTTCTTAAGATGCTTAAGAGTTAATACCTGTTCCTTCAACCAAAAGTACCATGAGTAAAATGATCTAGAAATACATAACATAGGGATTACTTAATGAGGGAGTAAAATGAGTGCTCATCTTTATATTTGACTTTCTAGTAGTCCAGAAGATGATCACCAAGGAAAAATTGTCGTTATAGCCATAAAAGAAGAACATAAAAAATTGAAAGGACACATCTGCCAACATCCTCACTTTATACAAGAGGCCCATGGAGAGGAAATGCATTGCCCCCAGGTAGCTTGGTTTGGGTCGCTTCTAGACTGGAACATGTCATTTGAGCAAATCTGTTTGGAATTAAGTAACTGAATGAACTGGTAATGTTACCACAACATGCAAATGACTCCAATTTCAGGCAACATTAATTGTGAAAAAGTTATTCCCAATATTAACTTGGAATCCACATAACTTCTTCCCACTGTTGAATTGCTATCTACAGTCACATAAAATAAGTCTGATATCAACTCCACATGAATTTGCTTCTTCCATCATTCTTTCAACAATCTTCTCTTGTAGTTTTTAATGAGGCAGTTACTTTGATGTCATGAATAGCAAAAATGCAAATAAATCCTTGTGGTAGAGAAGGCCTGCATATATAATTATCATAAAATCCTATGCAAATACAAAGAAAAATCATTTCCTTTTACAGACTGCTTTCAGCATAGGGATGTGTATGTGATATGAATGCAGGTGTGTTCACATGTGTGTAGATACACATATGTAAGAGTACTTATGCACAAACACACACATGTGTGTGTAGGTCTGAATTTGACATTTAGTGTCTTCTTCTGCCATTCCTCCACCATCATATACATTAAGGCAGGATCTCTCACTGAATATCAGTCTTTCCTTTTGGGCTAGTCTGGTTTGTCTGCTTGCTAATCTCTGCCTCTCATATGCTGGGATCACATGTGAGTTACCATGGACACCCAGGTTTTAAGAGGGTTCTGAGAATCAAAACTCTGGTCCTTACATTTGCAGAGAAAAGGAATTATCTGCTGAGCAATCTCCAAGACCCCCCCCCCCCCGAATTATTTCTAAGCAGGGAGAGAATGTCTAAAAACACGCAAATATTTATGTTGAATTTTAAGAACAGCAATAATAATAAAGTTCCGAACTAAATTTTGTAACTCCTCAAAGCTCCAAGTATGAAAGCCTTAACTCCCCCATGTGACTGTGTTTAGACATGATTTTACAGAGCTCTTATGGTTAAAATATAGCATATGGCAGGGCCCTAACATGACATGATTAATATCCGTACAAAGAGACACCAGAGAGCTCCCTCTGTCTCCTTGGCATCCACAGAGAAGTCATTGAGTATATATATACTGCAAGATGGAGCAGGCCTCAAGCCTGAAGAAGACTTAAAATGGAATCAACCATTCTAGCCTCTTTAATGATGGATCTAGAAAAGTTGTATTGTATAAGCCATCCAGTCTGTGGTTGTTATGACTGATGTAACTAGTAACAAAAAGAGGTGATGTGCATAGTTCACTACATGATATTGAGTATGCACCTCCCCATCAAATCCTATATCACCATTGCCATCCAGGTATTCTAGTCTCTAAAGCACAGACCAGTATGCAGCTCCAAATACTCTGTCCAAAGTAGAAAGTTCTCTGAACTGGCTTGTTCTCCCATTAAGGTGGATGAACTTTACACCAAACATGATGTGCAGAACTTCTACCCCTCACATATGTTTATTTTATCAACTGGAACAGATGCGAATTTCACAAAGGAAAAGGGTACAGTTTCAGGCATGAATCATACTGGAAATTCTTGCAAATAGAGGAAGGGGATGATGCTCTTTCTTTGTCTTGTGTATTAATTATAAATTCTAAATGAGTAAACAGCAGTCTATTTTACTAACTGAACACCGTTGAATTGATTATGTAGCAAAATAATAAGTGCTAGACAATGTGATTCCCTATTTACTCTCTCATTGGGTTCCTTCCCTCCTCTGTCTTGCTATTTTTTCCTATGACATTGCTGCTTGCAAACTGTCTTATCCAAATTCCTTTGACAACTGGCTTCTGCTTTGACTTTGCTAGTGGGAAGACCTGGCAAGGAGTATCAGGTAAGGGCTGAAAAAATATCAAGGCATTTCTTTGCCTCTTATCTGTTTTGAGATCAAACATGCATCCATACTATTAACCATACTCATATTGTTGACCACTGTTCTCAAAAGCAGCTCCATTCATGCCCATCCCTTAGGTGTTGCAAGTCATACTATCATTTTGCTGCTGGTTACTCATTTCTGAGTGGCCTTTCCCTTATACAATACATATGTCTCTTTCTTAAAGCCCTTCTACTTGAGCTCTATGGGATGAATGCTCTTTTCTATAGGCTCTGAATGGTACAGTCAAAAACACAGCATTGTTTTCACTTAGTACTACCGATCAAAATAAATCTTAACTCTCAGCCATTGTTTATTTTATGGGCTTAGATATTTATTCTGTTTCTTATACTGTTTTACAAGAATTAAATAAACACATATATAATAAGATATATATAATTAATATGTATATGTGTGTGTGTTTACATGTATAAATATACAATAATCAGATAACCATAGGATGAAATCACAGATAATTATTCTAGCAGCAGAAAATTATCTGAATACTGATGGACACTCATTCTCTTGTCACAGACCCTTGTTGGATTTAACTGCTCCCATCTAGTTCCTGCTTCCAGAAGCTCTTCCCATTACAGTAAGCATACAATCTTAGCAGGTACATCAGCACGAATAGACTACAGCTGGCAGGAACATCTGGACACATGTTTTTTGACATAGTTTCAAGACCATTTGCCTAAATCTTGTTAGTCTATTTTAATCTAAAGAATCATCAAAAACAGTCACTCTGCTTATTCTTGTTTGTATCTTGAGTGCTTATGACACTGTAGGCAGTTAGTATTTGCTAAATATTTAATCAAAGATTTTCAATGAAAAATTAATTGCATGCCAAAGCTTATGCTTGGAAATAAAGGCCGCTGCAGAACAGAATGTTAAGTCTGTAGTCTAATCCCTGTTTCCTGCATTATGTCATATACGTGCAATTGAATTCTACAGCATCACATTTTCTAATCCTTTTCTCTTTATTTTTTATTGCCGAGTCAATCCTGTCAGCAGTGATTGGAAGTTTTTTACTAAATGGGAAGATCACTGCTGCATACTTGTAATTTAAATAGAGAACATTTAAAGCCTTCTCTGAGGCAGCTGCTGACAAGTTCAAGACTAATGAGAAAAACAGCTAAGGAAATTCTCCCAGATGAGGCTATGCCCCTAAGTGATGGATTTTTCAGTGGGGCAATGTTCCAGTGTGGTAATGGCCAGTGAGTTCCCAGGGAACCCTCCCATACTCCTAGAATACATAAGCAGTAGAACATATTCCTTACAGAATGTTGAACCACTGGTGAACCTCCAGGGAACCCTGTGATATCTTGATTTATTTGCTGGCTTTCTCCCTAAGAAACAAGGATGATGAAAACAAATATACAAGGGGTGGATTTCTGTGGTCTGATGATCACACAACCATAATTCCAAGGTGTTTCTAGGGATCTGAGCAGATAGAAACAGAAGGAAAACTGTAAACTTTGAGGAAGTCACTTTGAGAACATTTCAAAATGGTCCAGGGGAAACAGAAAGTAATCTGCTAGTGTCCAGATAGATTTAGTGGAGAGAATACAAAGATATTTATTTAGAAAAAGCCATGGTTGGGAGGATGAAATGAGTATGTCCTTCTGCTTGCACTGGGCTCTCAAAGTAGCAACCACCCTTGTCATTTGGAAAAGAGGGAAAGAAACCTTGCCAAAGTGGAGGAGAGCTAGGCCTGTATATGTGCATTTCGGGAAGTGTATCATCCAAGGATTCAGCACTTGGAGCACATAGCAATGCTTTGTTCTCCTGAAGGTAAACTACCCCCCTTGCTGTGGTACCCACCAGTGAAATGCTAATGAGCTTTTCCTTATAGCTCCAACCTCTCCCTATTCCAAAATGCAAACTGTCTCCAGGGATCCAGGCTGACAGCTCCTCCTTCAGTAATATCACTGCAACCTCTGCCTGAAAACAATTTCTCCAGGTTCCTGAACCCAGAGTCCCCATCTCTACCACTCTTATTAACAAAGCTTCTTTTACACCCATCATCCCTTTCACCTAATTACGTGAGGACCAGGCTACCACGGCAGGAGGAAATTGGACCTGACAACAACCCCTGAACACACAATCCAAATCAGAATGCAGAGAAACCTAAAGTGAGAAGGGAACTAAATGACAATGGAGGAGAATGGGGTCAGTAAGCCAGAGACACAGGAAACTCACGTAAGCAAATGTGGGCATCCAAAGTAGAAGGCATGAAGGAAGAGCAGAGGAGTCTGAGGAGGAGACCTCACTGTGATTGTTGTTCTATTCAAGGTTGCCTCCACTGGGTGGTCTTCTAGGTGCTGCAGGGCATGCAGAAAGCAAGAATCATGATCAGAAAAGACACTGGGGGGCAAACATCTGAGAACCAAATTGGAATTTTGTGTTTTACCCATTTAAAGACAATTCTGAAACATTTTGGAATACTCTAGAATATTCCTCTGTAAGGGAAATGTCTTCTGAGTCTGTTTACACAGGTCCATTATTATTATTATTATTGTTGTTGTTGCTATAGCATCAACTGTAGTGATGCCTTGACATTTACCAGTACGTAGTTCTTATCACCAAAATTGTGCTCAGACAACAGATGTGAACAAAGACATATTACAGACCATCTTAGAAAGCATGCCACTCCTTCTAGTTACAGCAAGGTCATGGGTGGTAAAGACAGTGGTAAGGTACTTGAAACAGAGAAAGGCCCCAGATGCAAGAAAATATGTTTTCTTTTGAAATGAGTAATGAGTGACTATAAATGGACCAGTTATCCAGTTATTCAATTAATAGGATGAACAGAAATGGAGCTATTCTGCTAAGAATCATCAGACAGACGCTCTCAACTTAAAGATGCTGAACACACAGGGACAGGAATATCCAGTTTTTCATACCCACAAGTCAAGGAAATAGCCATACTGTTGTACAGAGTTAGGGGCTATAGAAATGTAGAATCTTCTTGAAATATTTTAAGGGATGATTAAGAAAAGGCTACAGGTCTCTGGTGAAGGTGCTCCTGCTGTATTTGATGGGCAACTGAAGAGTGGAAGGAGATATTTTAGTCTATTTTTAAGAGCAAATGTATTGAGGATGGCATACCAGTTTCACACAGCATTGGAAGTCTCAAGATGAAATTAACTGTTCTATATTTCATGAGCTTCCAAGCCATATGCACAAGTGCATCATGTATTTCAACTAAGATACAGCTTATGACAAATGCCACACATTATTACAGAACTTAAATATTTAATTGAATTAATAGCACAAAACTATTATATCCAGTTCAAAGTAGCCACCGCTTGGGGAGAAAGTCCACCGGGTCCCTGAGCATCCCCAATTAGTTTTGGTTATTTGTGTCCAGAATCCAGGCCTCTTTCTCAGGATTGTGTTACAGTAAGCTACATTGAGTTCACCTCATATTCTTACCCTCTCACAGACAGAGTAAGCTTGCTCACTGATGATACCTGAAGTAGGTTTGTCAGCTTGGCACCCTCCTCTTGCCATTCAGCTACATCCACACAAGAGGTCTCCTCTTGTTGGTATGTAAAACCTAGAGAGAATGTGGAAGCAAACAAGCCAATGTGAATCTCATGCCACTTGCTTTTCCCTGGGTAGTTAACTCCTCTCTCCATGACTATGTGCCTTTTACTAGTGTCCATGATACAATAACCAGCCGAGGGTTTTGGTCTCAAGTAGGATAAAATCCAGGGTCTTCCCTAGACCCACTGGCTATTTGGAAATTTTAAACACAAGTTCATCCACTTTGATTTGATCTTCTCACTGGCATCTAAAATTTATTATAAACAAGAAGAACTTACTTTAATTCCCAAGACTATGTTTTCTTTTCTCTACATCCCATCTGGATATGGCAATCCTGGGGTTAGATTTGCTGGTGTTGAGTGAGGTTAACAGACTACCATCCTAGGAGGAACAAGTTCTAGCCTTCAAATCTCACACGTTTGGAGACCATTTCAGAGTTTAGGCAAAGAGACATGAGGCTAATTCACTTTCTACCATTCATCCAGTCTTACCTCAATATGAAAATAACTTTCCTGTTAGGCACTGGCCCTGCTCTGTGAGTGACAGCTGAATCAAGTGCAGAGAACAAAGATAATCAACTCCACACTGCATCTCATCTTCAGAGAACATTGCCAGATCAGCAGATGCAGCAGGCTTACAAAGAATGTACTTTAGGGAGGGTGAGTAATTTGGATACAAACTCCATTATCCATTCTCAGCCAGGCCTGTGGACCCATTATTGCTGTGCTCCACCTGTGTGAGCCCTATTCTATGCAAGTGTGGGGAAATTCTTTTGCATGCCACCATCAAGACACGCACAGCATATCCAAGAGAGGCTAGTCTAGATACATAACAGCATAAGGAACAACCCATGCAGACCCAATCACATGGCATTAAAGTTCATTTTCAGCTTTATCATGAAATCTAGAAGTTTCTGGGATCTGGCTTCACTCTTCCGTGGCAAGAAGTAGGGCCAGTTCCACTGGTCCCTAATGAGCTGGCCTAAGCAGTTCGCTAGACAGTTAAGTGAGTCACTCCATGTAGTTCTGAATTATTTCCCTCTTTCACATAGTTGTATCTAGCTTAGGCAAGGCCCATTGAACAAGTGATGGGTGTGTTCATGCCAGTGGCTCTTGTTCATAGTAGGTATAGACCGTCATTAGAGATGTCTACCCAACAGATCTTAGAGGAATGGCATGGTCATGGGTAAGGACTGAGATAACGATGTTAAGAGGTGACACACCGAAAAGGAGAAGTCTACAGCTGGAACCCACAGTGTCAAGCTAAGTTCCCGGAAAGGAAGGTGGGGAGAACCCTTGGCCTGGGAGGAAACCAAACGTCCTTATTCAAACACAGTGGTCCATTCAATCTCTGTGTACTCCTCCTTCTGTTTCCTTTGGTTCTTCACTCTTCAGCATCATTCCCTTCTCTTCTCAGCCCTTTCTTTTGTTCTTTTAATTCTGACTTTCCTCAGCACATTGCCAGCTTTCTTCTTTCCCCCCAACTACTGTCCATATCAACCTTTTCATTATTTGAATATCATTGTCTGTACTTGTCATAACTTTCCTCCCAGTTGAGATCTCTCCAATGAGACACGTATACAACAATCCCCTCACTTTGCTTTGTCTTCTAAACATTTCCACACTTTCCACTGCAGGCTATGGCCAGCCCTATAGTATTGCCATCCATTGCTTTATTTCCAAATGAACCCTGATGGGGCCCAGAGCCATCATTCCAAAATACAGTTTGGATAACTTCATTAACAAACAGCCCTTCTCAATTATTACTTTCGAGTAGTGGAGAGTTTTAAATAGTGCAGTATCCCAGATATCCTGAGGCAGGTTATATAAGACACACTGTTTGGGAGCCATTGAGAAAGACCCCAGAGAGGGTCTCCATATAATTCACCATTTAAGTTCAAGCCATGATACATGGCCCTGAGGGACTTTCATGGCCATGCCTCACTAGTCTGTCCAGCTCCAAATTTAGCATTCTCCAGGAGATTTTATCCCAGAAGTTAATTACCATATTCTCAGTGTTTGTCTGCCAGATATTGTAGCTACATTATCACACCCATCCTGTTGCTTCCCCTGGGTCAGATGAAACTCCCTCAGAGTAGAAGAAAGGGTCCTCCTATCCTAGGAAGCTGCCCTGGATTTCCTAAGGAAGGGATGTCACCCATGGCTCCTGTCCCAGCTCTCACATGTCAAATTAGCAGACATTGGTTGGATTCAATTCTTAAGCCTCTATCTTCACCAGTGGGGGGGGGGGCGACTATGCATGGCATATCTTTTGCATGATTAACAGTAAATCAGCATTTGGGCATGAATAGATGAATAAACCAAAGAATAGCAAAGAATATGCTCAACTCAGCTGCTATAGAACAAAAACATAAAAAAAAAAATACCAAGAGGAACAGTGAACGCATTTATACAATAATTTATAGGTTATACTCTACTTAGAGGACTTGCTCTATGATAATAGCAAATGGCCAGAATATTTGTAACGGGTTGGTTGTGTTTCTCTAGGAATGATGCTTTTAGCAGCTTGAGTAGTCTGAATCAAACCTATTAGTGTCCTTCGCTCTCTGCTCCTGTCCCCACAGCAGTCCCCAGAGATGCTCAGAATGAACCTCCTTGGCCTCATCTGTGTAATGTGGCCACATTAGTCTGAGAGCAGCAGCTTAAACACCTGAGCCAACTCCTGAAGGACAACGCTGGCCCTCTGCTGGGTGACGGACTCACCATTGCTCCCTGGGCTCCACAGTGGACAAACTGAAGTGGAAACACTCAGTTGCTTCCTTACCTGATCTTTGTCAATCAAGGGACAGTCAGAACTCCAGGCAATGCCGCAGTGTGAGAGCACCCCCACCTCCACCATCCACATCCCACCCAAGCCAGGTAACGGGCAGCAAGAAGCACAGGAGACCACAAACTTTCTACATGGCCTTTTGGAGACATGTATAAAAAGACCAAGAGTGATTATATTTTTTCTCCTAAAATGTGCTTATAATTGATCCCAAGGAACTAACTTGAGCTTGACATAGTGGCAAACACCTATAATCCAAATAATCAAGAGAGAATTCCGGAACAACTCAGGCTACATAGCAAGACCTTGTCTCACAAGAAAACAGACACACACATACATGTGTGTATGTGAGCATGCAGTCACACATACTCACATATACATGAGCACATACAAGCACACACATGCACACATACACTTATAAAGAACTACAAACAGAAATAAAGTACTAGGTCAATCAGTAAAGTGCTTGCTATTCAAGCATGAGAACTGAAATCCAATCTCCAGAACCCATGTAGAAATGGTAGATGTGACATGCAAATGTAATCCCAAGTTGGGGATGTAGACATAGACAGATCCTTGAGGTACACTGACCAGCCAGTCTAGTCTATATGGTGAGCTACAGGCTATTGATAGTTCCTGCCTCAAAAGCAAGGTGGATGACTTCTGAAGAATGACATCCAAGTTTTGTCTCTAGCCTCCACACACACACATGCACATGCATCTGCACTCACATGAGCAAATACCCACCCTACTCCTAAAAAACTAGAAGAAAATAATCTGAAGCATATAACAAGATTGGACCATAAAGGCATTAGTCATATAATCTTTAATAAGGATACTAATGTATATGCATATTTCTTCCCCTCTCTCTCTCTCTCTCTCTGTCTCTGTCTCTCTGTCTCTCTCTCTCTCTCTCTGTGTGTGTGTGTGTGTGTGTGTGTGTGTGTGTATGTGGTGTTTTGGGCTCAAATTCTGATATAGTCACTTATCCAAATGGTTCAAATTGTGATCAAATGCTAAAATGCTACCTGTTTCTCCTGGTGGCCTAAAGACTGTGTGTGTGTGTGTGTGTGTGTGTGTGTGTGTGTGTGTGTGTGTGTGTGTGTGTATTCCCATCTATACATGCATATACAGTTATAGAAGAGCTTGCTGAAGGTCAGGTGAAGAAAGCTTCACCTCTGAGGGCAGCACAGCACCCTTTCGTTGGATTTGTCCCTAAAGTCGGCTGCTCAATGCTATTTTCCTTCTCTTTTTTAAACATAATTTTTTATTGATTCTTTGGGAATTTCATATCATGTATCACAATCCCACTTATTTCCTAGTACCTCTGTATTTGCCCTTTACCCTTGTGGCATCCTCCCCAAAAGGAAAGCCTTAAAAGAAATAATAAAAATAAGAAATAAAAAATGAAACATTCAAATAAGAACATCAATTTAAAAACAAACAAAAAAGCAAACAACAAAAAAACTACTGTGCTCCCCCACCTCTCCTGTCTCTCCTTCACCTTTTCTTTTGTCTTAGTGGCATTGGGAGCTCCTGTGTATCACTCAGTATACCCTTTTGTCCTAACAGCTTTACTTGCTAATGTTCATTGGTCAGGTTCAAGGCCTCTGGCTTCTGGCACACCATCAATACTGGCCCTCACAGAAACTCCTCTTGGATATCCTGCTGTTACCTGAAGTCATAGAGACCCTGCGGCTATGATCCTGCAGGACCAGTCCCTTCACAAACTCGAGCAAGTCATAGATCCTCATGAACTACAACTGTACTATTTATGGTGGTTTAGTTTAGTTTAGATGTAGATTATATGACTACATCATTTAGTTTAGTAATTTCCACCATCACCAAACTAAATGTTTAAATAAAAACAGCTTTGTTGAGAAGGACAAAATATGCAGAACAAGAAAACATACCATGATTCTAAACTGAGCCAAGTTGACCTCTCAGAGAACAAAGCCAGACTAAATTGACTGTTTCTGACTTCATTATGTTGCATCTCAAAGGAATTCACCCAGAAACAGTGACCCACTTGATTCTTCCAAGTCCCGTTCATGGGGTGGGAGAAAACACTTTGCATTACATCCTGATGCTAATAAGGGTTGCTACCTGTTAGTCCCTATTTCCAAGTGATGAACCACATTCCCAAATCCCAAATTGTGTTCTTTTGGTCACAGGTCATTAGGAAACTACCTAGACAGCATCCTTTATGCCCCTGGGCAGGCCTCCCTAACTCATCCCTTTAATAACACCACAACATACTGAATGAGAAGAGCATTTGTGTATGGAGTCAACCACAGTCTGACTGAGCCGCCATCTGTAGTATTTTTCTGCATGAATTCCAGGTCAGAGGGTAGCCAACACTCATAGACCACAATCTGCTCCTCTTCTTCATGCAAGCCAAGCCTGAGTCTTGCCTTCTCACTAGTCTGCTGGGCAGTCAACTCCTTCTAAAGACTTCTCTTTGGCTAAGGCTCCATAAGATCCTAGTAATGCAAACGGTGTTCCGAAGGTATCTCTCTGCCCTACCCAGCATTGCCTTCCTTCTATGGGAGGCCTGTTTTTTTGTTTTTTGTATTTTTCTGAAGGAAGATGATGGGCAGGTCCTCAGCCTCCAGCTGGAGTCTCTCTTCAGCCCAAAGTAATACCTAAAAGTTAGGGTTAGTGGGTGTTTGTGGGTCAGCCTCTCTGAATAAGGGATATTTCACAAAAGGCATGACCATTGAGTTTATTGTGTAGGAGAGCCATTTACCACATTCTTGCCACATAGAAAAGACAAGGATGATTTCAGGGAAAGAACATTCAAAATACTTTTTGTTTTGGGAGACAATTTCTCCCTAGGCTGGCTTCAAACCCCCATGTCCCTTCTGAGTTCTGGTATTAAGGGTGGGCGCCACCATGCTTGTCTTAAAATAATGCATTTTCAAAGCAAAGAATGAGCTTTGAAATTTTCCCCTACATTTCTGCACTGTTGCTATTCTGCTTGTGAACTGAACTGGGGAAGGTGATTTAAAGACACTCAGTTCTTATTCCCAAGTGGTTAGAAATTTATTTTATTCAATTTAAATTTTTCTGTTATCGATTTGCTTCCCTGAGACACAAAAGTTTAAAGCATAGAGTCATGAATGCACAGCTACAGATTCTAAAAGTTGAGAATGCTGTGGGTCTGAAGGGATGGCTTAATGGTTAAGAACATTGGCTGCTCTTGGAGAGGACCCAGGTTTCAATTCCCAGCACCCACATGGTAACTCGAAACCATCTATAACCCGAGTTCCAGGGGATCTGAGGCCCTTTTCTGGCCTCTGCCTTGGGCAACCAGACATGCACATGGTGTACATACATATATGCAGGTACACACACACACACACACACACACACACACAATATATATATATATATATATATATGAAAATGAGATGAGATAAAAATAAATATTTTTTTCTGTTTTTTTAACACTAACACCCTCTTGCTCTATCCAACTGTCAATGACTTCAATTCCTCTAAACGTCCTGACACCCAGGTGTTGAGAACTCTATGAGAGGTACATCTCTTAAACTTAGGAAGCAATGGTATAAGTTACCTGATTATTACAGATGGATAGAAACAGCATACATATAGAACCATATTTGAGCAGCCAAATATGGCATAAAGCTGAAGATGCACTTGAGAGCCAGGCAGCCATGCAGACTTGTTAAGATGGTACCCCTGGGCTCTGTGTGCAAGTTCTTCCACACAATCCTTCTCTGTGCTGGAGTTAGCAGAGGGGAGGATGGTTGGTGGTCATGTAGAGAAAGGGGAAGGAGGAGGAAAAGCACTATTACCAAAACTCTGAAGGAAGACACTTCAGGTCAGGTAGTAAAAGAGATGTAATTTAACTAAGAACCAAAGAAATCATTGATGATTATAAGGACGAAAAGAGGAAATTGTGATATGAAGAAAGCAGTATAAAGAAGTGATGACGGCAGCAGGATGCATCTTCTGAGGACAAGACAGGGTATAAGCAACTGTCTTATGCTGGGCAGAAATACAGTGACACCCAGGAGGTGGAAGATCAAGGTGCCAAGTACAGAGGGAGATGTGTGATGATCCCAGGGAGCCAGGGATGAATGTGTATTGTTTGACCTGGCACAGCCTTGTCAAAGACCCCAATGGCCCAGATTAATGGAAGTTCAAAGCCTTACCCTGAGACTCAGAGGGATGACAAAGCCTTCTTTTGTTCCAAGTACAAATGCTGACAGTGTATGCAAGTACACGAATTTAGGAATAATTGACTAGTGTGTGCAAAAACTAACAACTTCAGCTTGCTCCTCCTGGATAAGTACAACATGAGACTGCTACCCCACAGACATGTCCTAGGAGACCAGCTAACTCTGTCCCCCTGTGCTATACATAAGAAATGCACTGGGGTTATGGGTTATTGCCTAGTGGGTGCTGCTCCAGCAGAGTGAACATGGCCCACCTGATCCCAACTCTTCTGTAAATATGTTCACACTCATCACTTTGCTGAGTTCCAGTTTCCTGGAACAGCAGGGGCAGGAGCAGTGGCCTGGAGGAGAAGTTGTGCCTGAGAGAGTGGGGCCAGCAGCTGGTACAAGGGAGAATGGTCTAGCCTGTGGCAGTGACCAGGGCATGGTCTCAGGGACCAGGCTGGGCTCACTACTTCAGCAGAAGTGTCATGGTGTAAAAGAAACGTGCACTGCTTACTTAAGGGCCTGGCAGGGAGGGTGTCTGTGATTTAGCTTCCACCTGAATTAGAATTCACTGCAGTGTTCTGAAGGTACTACAAGGGACCATGAGACATAATTCAGTCTGATTTGAGTCTCAGAAATGACATTAAATGGACTATTACAAACAAGAGGGTAAAACAGAGCTAAAGTTTCTCATCCCAACTGTTGCTTGTTAAGATACCACCCATCAGGATCCCACTTAAAAGTCTGAAATGAAGGTTTTTCTTAACTAGAATCAAGATCTTGTTGCAGCTCTACTCATTTCTTGAACTCTGACAAGCAGAGGTTCCCTTGTTCCTTCCATCTTCTGAAGGTGCCAACACTCTTTAGCACCTTACTTCCCCCACTCTTTCAAAGTGCATCCATTCACCAATTTCTGTATCCATCCTCTAACCTCTGCATACATCCTCTAAACTCTGCATCCACCCACTAACTTTTGTTTCCAACCACTAACTTCTGTATCCATCCTCTAACCTCTGCATCTATGCTCCAGTCTCTTCATCCATCCTCTAACCTCTGATCTATCCTCTGACATCTTCATCTGTCATCTAACCTCTGCATCCACCATCTAATCTCAACATCTATCCTCTAACCCCAGCATTCATTCTCTAACCTCTGCATCTATCCTCTAACCTCTTCATTCATCATATAACCTCTTCATCCATCCTCTAACTTCTTCATCCATCCTCTAACTTCTTCATCCATCCTCTAACCTCTGCATCCATCATCCAACCTCTGCATCCATCCTCTAATCTCAATATCCATCATCTAACACCAGCATTCATCCTCTAACCTCTGCATGCATCCTTGGGTCTTCTCTCCATTTCTCTCTTTTATAAAGGTCCAAGTGAAGGTTTCGTGTACATAGATAGTGCAGGATACCTCTCCATGTCAGGCTCCTTGACTTAATCATGTCTTCAAAGTCTGTTTTGCCATGTTAGGTGATATATTCACAGAGTCAAAGTTACTAGCTTGTCTACCCAAGTACACAGACAAGAAGCTATGGGCATCAGCTAGACAAGAAATCAAGGCTATTTAGAGCATAGTGTGTACTGTGAAGATAGACACGATGTGAAAATGTGAAAGTTGTTTATCATACAAAGAAGAAAGAAATTCCAAATGGTCTAGATGTGGGCTGGCAAGATGGCTAAGTGGCTAAATGTTTTTTGTTATACAGGACTGACAACTTGACTTGATCCCTGGAACCCATGGAAGGACACAGTAACACAAAGTTATCCACTAACCTCTACATGCATGCCACAGCATGCAACCTGCCCCCCCACATAAATATAAAATAAACTTTTTTAATGAGCTGGTTATGAAAATTAAGAGGATCACATGTCATAGACAGTGCTCATAATGTCTTTAAATTGTCCTGTGACCTAGCGGAGGTACCGTAATGCCTAGAAGAGATCAAGGTTTGATAAGAAAGTTCACAAAGCAGATTTTGGCATAAAGGGTATCACAGCCAGCAGTCAATCAAGAAGACATATGATGTGGGTTGTTAGAAATGGAAACCTAGCACTTTAACAATGGCCGACTACAGTATATGACTGTGGAACGGGGTTTTGTATGGCTGTCAATGAAATATGCAGCAGGACTCATGTCAAAAAAGAGAAAGTCTAGCAGGGCACAGGTGCCCCTCTTTCTTAGCAGTTGACAAATAGGATATTTATATCACCCTGCTACCAGAGAGTCTTGGAGATCTGCTTTTCTCTTTCGCTTTATAGTAACACAAGTTAGAGAGGACAATGGTCCAGAAATAACATTGGTTGTAATAGTCATGTCTCTCTTAACCAGGTTCTGCCAGCCCCTTTGGCTGTCATAATCCCATGCTTGTGCAGGGTCTCACCCACCATAGACATGAGCCAGTGGTCAGCTGGGCTGTAAGGGTGAAGAGATCTCTGACACAGGTTGCCTATGTGGGGCCCTGTGGTGATATCGTGTTCCGCAAAAAGTTGTGCACCCTAATACACTTATCTGGGGTCAGAGAACAGAACAGCTACTAGACACAGAGGCCAGGAAATGGTGCCACACACGCCTTTAATTCTATCACTTGGGAGGCAGAGATCCATCCGTAGCTCTGTGAGTTTAAAGCTACACTGGAAACAGCCAGGCATGGTGACTCACACCTTTAATCCAGATCATATGACAGACAGATCTCTGTGTGTTCAAGGATACAGCCAGGATGGAGACACATGCCTTTAATCTCAATACCAACCATAGAAGACCTGGAGGTCTGTATAGACAGGCAGTGATGAGGAAGTCATGTGGTTGGTTTACAACCAATGAGGAGGCAGAACAGAAAGTCAATTAAAAAGACATACACAGGAAGTAGATCTCTTGCTGAGGAGAAGGACAGCAGTGGCAGGAAGGGTAAGAAGGTGGTTTTAAGTCTCAGCTCTTACTATTGCTCTGACCTCTTGGGCTTTTAACTCCCCAAAAAATGTGGTGATATTGTGTTCCCCAAAATATTGTGTACCCTAATAAATTTATCTGGGGTCAGAGAACAAAACATCCACTAGATACAGAGGCCAGAAAATGGTGGCACACATGTCTTTAATTCTATCACTTGGAAGGCAGAGATCCATCCAGATCTCTGTGAGTTTATAGCTACACTGGAAACAGCCAGACATGGTGACTCATGCCTTTAAGCCCAGAAAGTGAGCCTTTAATCCCAGGAAGTGATGGCAGAAAGCAAAAAGGTATATAAGGCATGAGGACCAGGAACTAGGCTGGGTAAGCTTTTAGGCTTTTGAGCAGCACAGTTCAGCTGAGAGGAATCCAGTCTGAGGAAACAGATCAGCTGAGGATTGGCAAGGTGAGGTAGTTGTGGCTTGTTCTACTTCTCTGATCTTCCAGCATTCACCCCAATACCTGGCTCCAGGTTTGTTTTTATTAACAAGACCCTTTAAGATTCCTGCTACAGGGCCAAGCTAAGTATGGTGGCTGCAGTGTCCCCAAAAGAAAGCAGGTCTGGGGTCTGTGCTGAGTCCCATAGGAATTGGGATGGACTGGGAAGAGTGGCTCACAATGGCCCAGATAGAGTTTCCAGTCCCCCTTTCTCACAAACCTAAGTATTTTGTGAAGATCATCTTGCAAATGTATAGCTGTTGCTTTCTCCTGCAGTCACACAGAGAACACATATTCAGTATCATGCCAGCCATAATGGTGTTTTTAGTTTACTTCTGATGGGAAAATATTTCCTCTCCAGAGATGCCAAGTTTCTATTACAATCTTGTTACTGACTTGCTTGAGGGAAGTGGGAATTGAGTGGGTGTGAGGAGAACAAGTCCTAATGATCCCATTAACCACCCCTGGGCCCCTGGGACATGGACTATTGGCATTTTTTTATCCTTATGGATAGTAAATAAACAGTAGTTTTTGTTTTGAATAAACTGCAGCAAATATGCACACTTTTCACACATCTAAAATGTTTCTCTCTGGAAGCACAAAATGAACAGTTTTCAAGAAAAGTAGAAGGTTAATAACTCAAGTGGCCTTTCTAATGCTGAAGGATGGGGTTCCAATCTACAGGTGCCTGTGGACTTCACACTGAGCTCTTCACAATCAGGGTGCTCCTCCAGAGCCCAGGCTGGAGCCACTCACACTGACAGTCAATCAGCACCTGCTACAAGTGTTGTGAGTGGGACTGTTGAGAACTGGCAGACCCTAATGAGAAATTAAGGAGACACTTTCGTTGAATAAATTATATCTTAGTTTTGTCCTAAAAGATTATGCTGTGTCTAAGATTGCTGGAGTTCCTGTCCCCAACCCCCAACAGTGTTCTCATTTGTTCCCTGAGCAACCTTTATTTGAACAGTAACACAATTCAGTACTGTGCTCTGGGAATACAATGATGCATGTGATTCTGGAATTATTTCTGTAAGTCTATTGTATATAAATAAAGAAGTCTAAGAACTATTGTATCTTTAACAATAAAAGCATATATAAGGATTGAAAAAAAAGGACACCTCTCTATTTGTGACAGGGAAGGGGTCAAAGAATTAAGAGAGGAAACTGTACTTTTTTCCTATAAAAAAGCTCCTAGAATGCAAAAGAAGAATGTTCACAGACCTAGAAAACATACAGTGCTACATCAGATCATATGGGATCATTGTTTGCTGGCCTGCAAGGAGATGGTGCAGGGCAGTGGAGCTGAGGCTGCTTTGCAAGCAGCTAGCAGATATGCACTGGAGTCAACAGTGATTGACACAGGGGCCTTTTGTGATGGAGTTGGATTGAAGGAAGCCAGTCTGGTACAACATGGAGGGCAACAGAAGAGGCAATGCTGTTATATATAAGTCTAATCAGGGATCTAAGTCTGCAGAGAAAGCAGGAGATGATGAGGGTATTGGCAGGGCAAACCATCTCCTACATTACAGACCTTAGCTTTACCCTGTGATAGCCCCTCTGTGTCTGCTCCTGAGGGCAAGCAGGATGGTACCTATACCTCATTTGAATTCCACACCCCTCATCCATGGTGGTTCCTCACCTCCAAACCAATCTTTAGCCAAAGAAACTTATTTGCAAGTACTCAAGCAATGAATTCTTTCACTCTTCTGTGTACTTTCAAGACTAAGTCCTCTATTAGAATATGGCTATTTTCTGTAATCGGCTCCTACATCAGTTCAGTTGGCACCTTTTATGTTGAGCTTTCCTTGATTTTTGTGGGCATTTCAACTGGTGCTTTATGCTGCTGACTCAGCCTCCCTGATAGACCTGACAGAAGACCAGAGAAACCTGGGTTATTCTTAGAAGAAATCAATACTCATCAATCACTGATTGATAGCAACAAATTTCTGGTAATCATTTACTCAGTACCAGTACTGGAAATAAAATCGAGAAGGGAAAGTATACTGAAATACACTTACTTATACACATACATGGACAAACACACACACACACACACACACCTAAGTGGGGGGAGAAAGAGAGAGAGAGAGAGAGAGAGAGAAAGAGAGAGAGAGAGGGAGAGAGAGAGAGAGAGAGAGGGAGAGGGAGGGAGAGAGAGAGAGAGAGAGAGAGAGACCATTGTCATTAGCCAAAACTTACAACTGAGTGGAGGAGATAAACATTTTAAAAAACAATTATAAAACATTATAAAAACATTTCATAAGCATTTTTAAGTTAAAAAAACACTTATATTATTATAAAATACCTGTATTATTATGGTCCTTACAACAATACACAGAATGAAATAGGAGAAATTAATTGTAGAAAGAACCATGAACAGTGTTAAAAAAGTGCTCCAGAAGAGTAATCCTTAGACTAACATATGAACTTGAGAAGTGAGTTGGACAGCTTTCCTCTATTATGGCAAGTGCTGATAAAGAGAAAAAGGCCAGACTGGTTTACACTTTTAGATCTTTCATTTATAATTGGATGCTCTATTGCTCTGGGCCTGTGGAATCACACCATGGTGGAAGTAGTTAATAGAAAAAAATTGCACATCTCATAGCTAGGAAGCAGGAGAGATCAAGTGAGCAGAGGGATCTGGAGTTTCCTTCTGGAGCACAGCCATGATGACCTGAAGACATCCCAGCACATCTCACTTTCAAAGTCTCCATGACTTCCTAGTGCCATTGATTGGGACCTAAGCCTGCAACAAGTAGAGCTTTCAGGGACATTCAAGCTAACAATAGTGAGAAGTTAATTTTATCAATGAAAGCCTGAGGAGAGAGAGCACAGCACAGGGAGACACAGGCGCGTGCACATTCCACATCTCAATATATCTAAGCACAGTAGTGGAGCTCAAAGAGCTGAAGTGAAGGATCATATCACAGACTTCAAGCCATGGTTAAAAAATCACTTCTCTATTCCTAAAACATTCGTAAGGCATTGAGGTTTCATCAAGAGTGGAAATCTGGTGTTCTCAGCTAAAGAAGAAAGGAGGTGCATCACCCCATTAGAAACAAAAGAGGTAGAATCTGATGAAGAGAAAGCTGCCAAGGTACTAGTGCTGTGATAAAGCTACAGTGCCATGTTGGAAGGCCTTACTGGCTGGTCAGAGGTTGCAGTCTATCATGTCCTGGCAGCTTTTCCCAAAAGCAAATAAACATGGAGAGTCCCTCCCTCCCTCCCCAGTGAAATGTCCTGCTCTCTACCTGTCCTTATCTGGAGAATGTCCTTGGGCCCTGAGGACTGACCTTATCTGAAAGCTGTCTCTAAGCCATATTCTTATCTTTAACTTGACCCTTGGCACAGATTCCTGCTAGAAGATTTGTGTGAGGAGCCCTGCTGTAGGACCCTACTGCCAAATAGGAAGCCTTGAGATAGGCATGTGCTACTTAATGCAAATTAGGGCTTGTCCCCAGGCTCCCCAATCCTATCTGTTCCTTATACTCTGGGAATAAAGCTGAGCTGATTCACTGAAGTCTGTCTCCCAGAGTGCTGTCTCCATTGTACCCACAGCCCTCTGAGCCCTGCTGCCCACTCCCGCTCCAACCACTCTTCATGGACCAATGCAGCCAACAATCCTGAGGAAGAAGCAGAGCCACAGTGCCAGAGAGAAAAAAATGGAAGCTTTTGCTATGATTATAAAATAAGAGAGGAAAAGGACAATCAGCAAGATATGCTACAGAAAATCTCCAAGACTCTACACAGAATGGATTCTGAGACATAGAGGAAGCAGCAGATGTTAAGGAACCCTGCAAGAACAGCTCCTGTTACCAGAAGGTAGGGGACTATGTCCCCTGGCATGATTCTTATGAATGGGTTTGATGAGACATGAAAGGAGAACCAGATGGGTGCTGAGGCTCCACTCCAGCTCAGCCAAGAGGGCTGCTATGGGGAAAATGAACCATGAGTCATGGGCTCCTTGGTGGCAATTGGTGATGCAGACTTCAAAGATGATCAGTAGTAGATTTAAAAAAAAAAAGCCACAAACAGAGCTCTAAGAACTAAGCTTGCAAAGTATAACCAGTTCATTGCATAGAAAGAGCAACTTCCTAAAAATGAATGGCAAGAGTGAAAACAAGCCAGGAAAGTATAGAACCATGGATTCCAAAGATGGGAAATACAATAGAGAACTGGACTTAGGAAAATGGGGTTGTTTGGTCTATGCTGGATGGACAAAGAGAGGTGCATCCCGAGTAGAGCAGCTGAAGGATGAAATGGAAAGTGAGGGACTAGAGATCACAAGGCAGAACACCTGTAACTCTAGCTTCTGGGGAAGGGAGGACATGGATCATCTCATCGTAGAGAAGGATTTACTGGTGAGGTTTCTAGACATATTATCTAAACAATTAATTTTGACAGCATTTTTAGATTGAGCTCAATGGATCTCATTTTCCTCAAAGCAGTTTTATATGTAAAAGAGAAAGTCAGTCAAGCCCATTTATAAAATAGTAGAATACATCTTTTAGGAATACACGCATTGCACATAGTTCAAAAAGCGTGTTTCTTTCAAGTATGTCATGTACGATAGCCATTTTACTTCCCATGCTTCCCCTTTTCTCCTATATCACCTCCACCCCTTCTAGTCTCCTTCTTTTCTCTGCTTTCTGATTTCAGGTATATGTATGTTTGTGTGTGTATTTATATATATTTATGTATGTTTGTATATATATATATATATGTGTGTGTGTATTTGTATATATTTATGTGTGTATTTGTACATATGTATGTATATGTGTATTTGTATATACTTATATATGTATATAAAACCTAGGCTCGCAAGTGAGAGAAAACCTAGCCATTGTCTTCTTGAGGCTGACTTATGCTATTAAATATGATGATCTCAAATTTCACACATTTTCTTACAAATAACATGGTTTTATTTTTTGGTTTATGGAAAATAAAATTCCATTTTGCAGATATACCATATTTTCTTTTTCCATTGAACTGTTGATAGACAGCCGGGCTGATACTGCCTGGATACTGCAAGTAGTGCCGCAGGAAACATGGCTGTGCTAGCTGTCTTTTGTGAAAGCACACAACAGCAAATGGTTGAGGAAAACACTTCTACTTTCAGGCACTGGAAGCCCTTCCCAACAAGAGTCATCTATCCACGAGAGATCTTCACAGGAATTCTCGCTGTGAGAAAATAGCAGGACTATTTATTTAGTCCAAATGGAAATCTCTATCTCCATAAAATATTCTCCTTATCTACTGCATTAAATTTGACAATAATGCCTACAAGCGTGGCTTCTGCTCTATAGATCTGAACACACAGCTATAATCCTGAAAATATTCATATAACCTAGATAGTCACAGAATTTATGTTACTCAACAAGTCCAAATCCAGTTTATTCTGTTCCCATGCAAATATTACCATGAGGCCTCTGTCTGTGCTCCTATAGAAGACATTGTTGGTTATATATATAGTATCTATTAGTTTTTCCCCCATTTCACCCTAGGGTGGTCAGAAGCCTGGCTAACAACTGCCCTGTCTAAATATTCTTGCAGCTAGTTATGGGCACATGAATATTTCTAGATGATGTAAGTGGGTTAGATTGACAGCTTTCCCCTTGTCCAATCTGTCTCCTCTGCCCTCCTTCCCTTTTGCCTGTTCTCTTCTCCCTTTCCCTTTCCTCCCATAGTCCTTTTTCTCCCCTGCCCCTCTAACACTGAAATGAGGGGAGCTCTCGCAGCCATCTTGGAATGTACTGAAGTTCTTCCCAAAGCCATAGGCAAGAACGCATTGCCCATTAAATATTGTTGGTATGCACTCATACCAACTCTTTTAACTTTAAAGGCCATTTTCCCCTTTCCCCATCTCAAAGGCCTATTGAGAAGAACCGTCTGTGCCCAGACTCCCAGGCTGGATCACTCTGTGGCCCACAGCAGGCAGCACTCATCCTGTGACCTCACCTTGTCATCTCCATCTGTTTGCATACTCATGGACAGAGCCACGACTTTTTTATCTATTACTCTGCCAGCCCCATGTGTGCCATACTTCCACCTGCTTATGTACAGAGGTTTTGTTTGTTTCATTTTGTTTTTGCTTGTTTGTGTTGTTTTGGTCTAGCAAATATTATTTAAAGGGCAAAAATGCATATGACTGTGTAAACTTGTTAATGTATTAAGCATCTCTGCATTTTTTCAACTATAAAACTAAGTTATGTTAAAAGGGTACATTGTCAAATCAGCTTGAAATTATAAAGTATCCCTCTCCCTGATTTGGGTGGGCAAATAATGTTTAATAAACAAACCAAACTATACCCTTAAGCCACCAAGTACTGATGTGCATCTCACTGAATACATTCAATTAGTTTACGTGCATTTTAATGAAGCATGTACGAGGGACGCTAAAGCCTACAGGAAGTGCTCCCTTACTGGAACTGGAATTACTGGTGTTATCTCTGCCCTGTAAAGTGTCTCCTCGGGATGATTTCCAGAGAAGACAGTTTGTTTTAAAAGTCTCAGTTGTGTGACCTTCAGCTCAAAAGTCTTAAGACAAGTGTTTAACTGCAAAGGCATAAAATATCCGCAAGACTTCTAAAGGCAGTGGCATTTTCAACATTAGCATAAGATGTGACCTTTGTGTCCAGTCTTCTGGGATGCACCACTGTAGCATGTTGGGCTTCCTTTTCTTCCTGCTCATTGTTCAAAGGCATACCTTGAAGCATAAACTTCAAGAATGACAGCAGTTCAAAGACAGAAAAGAACCCCTAAGAGGAGGACATTGCAGAGCAAAACTCAATTAAATTTTAACCTTTCAAACTGTAAAAGATGTGGAGTTGTTCCATTTCCTCCTTACCCAAATTAAATTGGATCCCCAAAGACACAAATAAAGATGCAAGGAATACATTGGCACAGACACAACGACTTTCAAGACCCAGGTTAAATTATGGCACATCTCATTTATTCACTACAGTATAAATACATTCATGTTTCACAAATTGGTATTTATTGATTCAACAACAGAAAAGGCTGTGTCTTTCATTTTCACAGTGGAATATGTCAGAATAGGAGGAAAGGAAAATCATAAAGTCCTAAATTGTAATTTCTTTACCAAAAAGGATCATTTATGAGATTGATACTTGAAAATCAAAACCAGTGACATCAAAGCTGCCCATGATGGGATTAATCCTTACTATTAAAATATCTCAGATATAAATTACATCCAGAAAAGACAGGTCTAATGAAGTCCTGGTATAGAAAAGAAATGGCACAATGAAGTGCATTCTGTATAGCACAGCTATTATCATCCAATGCTAATGTTGGCTAAAGCCAAATTCTGCAATGAAATTAATGTGGTTCATCATTGAGGTTTAGAAAAATGTTGTTAGAAAATGTTCAACCATATCTGAGTGGAAATACATTCAGTAGTAGACACATTGATTTTACGCATTTTATTAACTGTAAGATGTTATTTATTATTTCAATAGAGCCTGTGGGAGCCCTATCTTTGAGGGCAGCAATTCTGAGAGTGACATTTTTTAGAGAACTTTTGATAAATACTGAAAGCTCCATGTTCTGTTACTATGAGCTGTGTATGATCCTTCTAGGACTAAATTTTGCCTGGGGCCACTGGCTGCCAACTTGAATTGTGCATGCTTAAACCAGAGAGTTTGGACACAGCCCAGGGATTTGAGATTCTCTCTCTCAGAAATGAGGCCTGAGAACATGAGTTTCCACCAAGCTCCAGGTGAGGCTAATGCTGTCAACACAGAACCCTCCATATTTCAAATCAACAGGCTTAGAATTTTAAGACAATTAGTCATCCAAATCAACCACACAGTCTACATGTATTTCCTTCTATAACCATACAAAATTAGTGTGGGAGATTCCACTAAGCATGTTATAAATGAAAAGTGTCTTCAGTTTTGCTGGTGATTTGAAATAAAGTAGAAAAGCATATGGCAGTTTCTTCATGTCACACCATATTGTCATTTAGTTTTGGGAAAAAGTTTGTGTGTAAATTGCCAGGTGTTTATTTAAAACTGTGAAAAGATTAAAAAATGATTCCTGATAATTGTTTCCTACTCAAATGAGCTAGGGACTCAATCTATTTAAAAAGAAAGATACAGTATGTGGCTTGGGTGGTCTAGTGTGACTCTCTTGACTCCTGAACTTCTTAGTTTGGATTCTGCCAGTTCATCACTGTGTTTGACACAGAGAAGCTGTCACCCACCTGGCTTGACAATCAGAGGAAAACAATCTCAAGGAGTTTACATTGGAGAAAGATCTTGCAGTTTGTTGCTTATTAACAAGGAAAGAGTTTTGAATTAGAAATTGAAGAAGAGAATGCATGACTGCCTGAGCATTTCTTCCCAATCCTCAGCTGTGCCTTTGATGAACTGTCATGAAGGACAGGCTTACTCCTCCTGCCTAGATTCGTGAGTGGTACAGATGTTGACCATCAGTGGACGGTGAATCGACAGGAAAGTGTGGAATTTGTAGCTGTTTGGTGGCAAAATTAACAAACACCTGAAAGAATTAATGAAAACAGTTACTAGTTCATGAGAACATTGGACCTTTGGTATTGATTATTATAAAAGAAAACATTGTCCAACCATCCAAAAAAATAACAAAAGGCCAAGAGGACCAAGAACTCTCCTGTGAGACTATGTATTCCAGATATGGAAGGAAGGTTACATTCATGAAATCTCAACAATATGGCAGCCTAAACAAGGCCTGAAAAATGACTGACATGCCAACATAGATGGGTAATATCTCACAAGGCCCCACCCCTAGAGAAAGAACTACAGGCAATCAATGCCTATCAAGAGAGGGAGAATCAGTCTTACCCAGAAGGGAGACCCATAATTGGTGGATATTGGCTATCAAGTATTGAGCTCTAAAACCATTCACATGCAAACAAAACTAAATGGACTCAGCAGAATGAATTTATACATTTATACACATACATATGTAATGATATTAATGCATTTGAGAGAAAGCAGGAAGAGGTACATGGGAGTGCTTGGAGGAAGAAAATGAAGGAGGCAGGAATAATTATATTTTAATTACAAATAAAATGGAAAGGTAGACATTGTGCCTTTTTACTACCCTAATCCATTGAGCAGTCAGCTCCAGGAATAAAGACTAAGTCACCTAGAAAGTATCAATACCTTGTAGTTCCAATAACTTTACATTTCTGGTGCTCTCAGGACAACAAGCCCTTATTTTCCTCAGATGTATCTATTGTTCTACTGCAGAATTGAATCTATCACTTGGGGTTGAATAAGTTAGAAAAGGGAAGTTTAACAGAAGGGACCATCGCCGGCCTCCATGAGCAAATGAAAGCTCTGTGCATTGGATGAAGCATATCTGATAGACAAGCTTTCTAACTTTCACCATCCTCAGTAGGCCTTTGGAAAACTGAGTACGGTTAATTAAAAGAAGTGGTGTGCTGAAGAAGCAATCTAACTGTTTTTAAAGTTTGCTGGATAAGGTCTGATAATTATACACAAGAATAGCATGTGGCGTTGTTCGAGGTAGCATACCTGCTCCAGAGTGGTCTGGCTGATGGAGTAATGCTTGATATTCAGGATGCTCTTGTTGGTCTCCAGAACTTTGAACAAGTCAGCTAGACACTCCCAACTTTTTTGTACATGATATTCCAGCAAATTAAGGCGCTGCCCCTACGAGTCAGAAAATATGAGGAGTCAGGAATAGATATCACTGAACAAACTTATTTACACTACATTTCATTGTAAATAAATTCAAATGTGTTTTTAGAGCCACATGTGTTGACTACTGGTGATGTGTGTAGGCTAATGTTGGGAGTCACTAATGAACACTTATTGCTGACTGTTCACCCTGAGGCTCATTAGAGAAGTAGCATTCACTTGGATTGAGATTATGGCCTGCCCCACTCTGTTCTACTATGTCATAAGCACTAGGATAGGCTTAAATGGCCAGAAGTCACCTATAGATGCTCCAGAAAGAGGCGGTGAACATAGGTTAATGGAAATATCTAAGGGTTCCCCGAACTTCACTAGCATCATGGAATTCTTGGGTCCCAGTTTTCTTCTGCATTAGCTAAGCTGTTTTTGGCAAGAAATTTACTCACTCCGATTCTTGTTTTCATGCTTCCCCATAGAAATAAGGACATTTGTTTTTACCATGTCTTTTAGAATGGTACTGGGACACAAATGATAGTGTCTCACAGGTTATTTGTTAAAGTGAATAAAAGAATGGCTACTTAATGCCTATTACTTGTTAGAAGCCATGATATGTAAGAATAACTGTTGTCTAAAAATTTACAACCAAGGCTGGAGAGATGGCTCAGTGGTTAAGGGCATGGACTGCTGCTCTTCTAGGGGACCTGGGTTCAATTCCCAGCACCCACATGGGAGCTCACCACATTCTGTAACTCCAGTTCCAGAGGACACAATTCCCTCTTCTGACCTCTCGAAATAGGAGGACTGCCCGTGTCTGGTACACAGATACTCACACAGGCAATATACCGATACACATAAAATAGAAGTAAATGAACCTCAGAAAATAATTATAAGCAAGTATAGTGGCCCACACCTCTAAGCTCATGCTTGGGAAGCTAAGGGATGAGGGCTGGTCTACATGCAGGTCTAACTTTAGCTGGATAGTCAGCTTCAGACTAGTCAGGCTGCATAGCATGATTATGCAAAACATGCAAACAATAAACAAATAAGAAAGACCAAAAAGAAAAGAAAGAACTGTCCTGAGTGCTTTCAAAACTTCAATGTGTAGACGAACAACCTAATTACCTTGTCAAAATGTAAATTCAGACTCAGTGGGTTGGAGCCTGCCATTCTGTGTGCCTGAAGGATATCATCTATTGAAGATACTCCTGGCCCATGTACCATACTTGGTCACATCAGTGTCAACGATTATAGTTCCAAGCATATGGTTCTTTTCATTTAAAAAAAATGTGGAAATTTCCAAGCTTATAGAATGTGAAAATTATCAAGCTTATAAACCCCATAGCAAATACATAGAAGAAACTGATTTCTGAAATCCTCCAAGCAAATGAAACAAGCTACGCAATGGAACTGGAAGCAGGTTAAAAGGGGAGAGCATGTGTGAGCACAGTCTTCTCTGGGCTATTCAGTAAGTGGCCAAGCAGCCCTGTCATCCATCAGAGTGATTGAGCAATGTCCACCATCCAGGTTCATTTTGGTTGAAACATGGCCAATAATTCACAAAGAAGCAAAAAAGACCATAGATCTGTCTTTTGGCAGTAAAAAATAAAACAGAAAAATGACTAATAATATATAACATGCTTTTGGCTAAAAACAGTAACACTGGTTATTAGGATTACCTCCACATGTAGCTGATTCATCCCACTTGAAACATCCCCTCCTGGAGGGAGGGTAAACTCATAAGAAAAGAAACCTAGGAAACTCACAAGGCCCAGGAAAAAAAATCACAAAATTCATGAAGGCCTTCTCCAAGGTTATTAAAGCAGAAAATAATAACAGGGGGAGGGGACTCTCTCCACTAGAGCTGCCATCAAGTGGTGAAGAGAATACCAGGGGTGCCGTTTAGGTAAATAGTCACTCATCCTGGAGCTGGTTATTCAGTGACACCACTGCCCTTGAGTAGTTCACACTCCTATAAGTAACCCTAATAAACTCACTGGTTCACTGAACTAGTCCTAAGGGTTATCCTTTAGCTTGTCATCAATGCCTTGTCTTGGATGAATAATAGACATCTGTTCTTGAATTCTCTTGAGAAGTCACATAACGTACCTTAAACTGGATTCCTGGAAAATGGAGCTTCAAGCAGTCAGAAACAGCACTAGGTTGACTTCCTTCTTTCTGGAGCCAAACTTTGATTGTATATCCATCACCAAACCTGAGTCAAAAAAAAAGGGTATTATTACACATTTGTTATTATAGATTTACACTGATGGTGTTATAAAGTGATTTGTACAGACCTAGAGAATGTTAGTAACTACTTTAAATTGCCGGGATATTTGGATTCTCAAATACATATATGGAGGGTTTAACTTTAAGTCCTTTGTACACTTGCTGTCACTTGTTTACATTGACAGAGACATTGGCTAAACTTTAAAAACAAATCAGCAACTCCAGAAATCAGCGCATAGTCGATAAAAAGAGCTAAGGTGAAAACGCAAATCATGAAGGCAGAGTGCTGAGTTAGAGGAAGTCAGAGGTTGCCCTGGAGACCAGCCTGGGAAGCACATTTCTACATTTGTTGCTTCAAGGCCTGCAATGATTAAAATGTAGCTGGAAGAAGATGAAAAGGAATACAGAAGCAACTTAAGGACTTTTTTGTCTATTATGTAAAAACATCATTTTACAGTTTTAAGTTAGCCTCAGTGGAGAATCTTAATAACCCATTGAATCCAATTTGTGTTGCCAATATAGCTCTGGGTGTGGGGCCAATGACTGGAACTTGGTCTGCAAGAAAACTGACTCTCCATCCTACAGAAGCCATCATTTAGGGTGGAGACTTAAAAACTCATTTCCCCTCCCTGATAAAATGTTGATTGGCTTGGTCTTATGCGGGTCTTGTGAAGGGCACCCTAGCTGCTGTGAGTTCATCGTGCAGTTGTCTGGTCATGTTCGGAAGATGCGGGTTCACTCCAGTCTTCCTCCCTTTTGTGATGCTCCCTGGGCTTTGGGGAGGTTGATTGAGATGTCCCATTTATGGATGAGCCCTCCATTGATACATATCCTTGGTACTTGAATGAGTTATGATTCTTCACCAACCACTGTCCACTGCACAAAGAATCTTCTTTGTTGAGTTCTGAGAGAAGCACTAATCCATTGCCACTAATCCTATTTAGAAGGCAGTTTGATACTATGTCATTTAGTAGAATACTAGTAGGCAATTGTGCCCAGAGCCTATGAGCTCCCTAATCATGGTTTCTTAGTCAGAAGTTATAGAACCAGGCACATTTTTTCCTTTGTGGAGCATACCTTATATCCAAAAAGAAAGCAGTTGATTGGCCTTATAATATTCCTGCCATTATTTGCACCCATGGGTGTATCTTGCTTCAGTGGTCATTACTGTAGTTGACAGGGCTCACAGCTGGGTAAGTCTGTTGATGATCTATAGTTGATATTTTATTTGTACTAGAATGTGATTTGTATGTTAATAAATAAAGTTGCCAGGGGTCGGAGCTATTAGAGCCATAGCAAAACCTGGGTGGTAGTGGTACACGCCTTTAATCCCAGCACTTGGTAGGCAGAGCTAGGTAGATCTCTGTGTGTTCAAGGATACAGCCAGCATTGGAGACACACACCTTTAGTCTCAATACCAACCATAGAAGACCTGGAGGTCTATACAGACAGGGTGACGAGGCAGTCATGTGGTTGAGTTTACAACCAATGAGAAGGCAGAACAGAAAGTCTATATAAAGACAAAAACACAGGAAGTAGGTCTCTTGGCTGAAGAGGCTAGCTGCAGCAGATGGGTAAGGCTCTTAGCTCTGATCTCTTGGCTTTCTTCTTTGCATTGGTTCTATGTTTCTTATTTGATAAGACAGTTGGCTACATCTACAATGATCTTTTTTCCTCAGATGCCTGAACAGCACTTTCCACTGCTATGAGATCTCGCCAGGAGGGAGGAAGCTTCTTGGTGAGCACCAACCTTATTGCTCCATAACACATGACCAATGTGTGTGGTGTTTTCAGCAATAGGGTCTTACCATAAAATTCTGGTAGTCAAGCAAAAGCAAAGGCCATAGCCTACTACATTTTCTTAGGGGGGAGGTTATATCTTATGCTATAGCTTAATCCCAGGTATTAGGAATTAAACAGCATTTCTGATCAGTAAAAAACAGAGACCTGAATGGGCCATGATTAATCAAAATATTGTTGCTTTATAAGATTTTTTGTTAATATTACTTATTATTATTATTATTATTACTATTATTATTGTGTGAAGTGGATGAGTGACACATGCCACGGCTCATCTGTAGAGATCAGAGGTCAACTTTGTGAAGTGAATTCTCTCATTCTATTTTTATGTGGGTTCCAGGGACAAAACTCAGACTGGCAGATTTGCACAGCGAGTACCTTTACCTGCTCAGCTATCTTTGCAGCCTGATTATTTAAATGTGTATCTGTTCTGGGTATTGGGATATCAATTTCAAGCACTGAATATGGTATCTAGCACTAACTAGCATATTACTTCAAGCCAAAAAAAAGTAATTAGCTTAAAGAAAGAAAATATGGTAAGTCCAATTTCTATGATTGATCATCATTTACTTACAAAGCACCACTAGAGGGAAATGGACATTTAAGTAAATTTCCCGTGGTAAGCCTGACCATAATATGTTTATGCTTTATAGCTTGAATCTATGTGATAAGGACAGATGGCTTAAGATTACAAGGACTTGTTAGAGGGACACAGATAACCCTTGTGAGTTTCCCCTGAGACCTGGGTCCAGGGTTCTGTCATCCTGTCTGTTGCCTTGACTTCAGATATACATTGTTAAAATAACATGATCCATTTGAGAGCACCCAACTGAGTTCTTGCCTGCCTTTCCTTCAAGAGTGGAGTAGGTAGATACCAAACAGTGCAAATTGGAGAGGTACTTTGTTGTCAATTCCGGATTGATAATCTTTAAGGGTAAAACTGATTGTCCTATGGGATTAAAATGAAACAAATTTACACCCTTGATAGCAGCAGAACTATAACCTAGAGCCATTATATCACAGCCATTGTAGTTGTGTAAAAATAAGTGCAGACTTTTGGTAGCTAGGACAGGAGTAATTCCCTCCACCTGTATAATCAATGGGAGGCTGGCTCCAGTGAGCTCCCTGATAGAGTAGAAGTCTCAGGGGCAGAGAACTAGGGAATCCTTTTCAGGTCTCCAAGGAATCTTGTGGAAGTAGCTTCAGATGAGTGTGCCCTGCTGGAGCTGAGAGATTGGCTCTGAATTTTTGTTGTCTTCTAATGGAATTCTGAAATCCATGTTGAAAGCATGTTGAAACCTGAGAATGGTCAAATATATTGAGGACCATCTGTACCCTTAATTTCTGGATCTCTGATCACATCCAGCATATAAAGTTTTATCAAAAAGCTACTGCCAGGTTTGAGTGCTATGGTGGTCTTTGTAGGCTACTGTCTGCTGCTTTTCATGTCACGTGCTTGGGGCTTTGGCTGTCAAAAGTGGGACATTTATACAGTCAAAGTTTTGTTTAGTTAGTGGTTGTTACTGCTGCATTGACAGCAGTCTGCTCTTTTTCCTTAAGGCTTGAGTTCCACCCATAAGAGAGCTCTGCAGTAAGTGGGAAGCTTTGCATCTAGAACTCTTCTTACCACTATTGACCACAGCCTCCATCCTTTCAGGCTGACAGCTTCTCATTTACACATGACTAAGATGCCAGAGGGCACTGATAAATACATATGAACCTTTCCTGTGGTTCTGTATGCTGTGAATGTATTGCTCTGATTGGTTGATAAATAAAATGCTGATTGGCCAGTAGCCAGGCAGGAAGTATAGGTTGGACAAGGAGAGAGGAGAATTCTGGGAAGTGAAAAGCTGAGTCAGGAGACACTGCCAGCCGCTGCCACCATGAGAAATAAGATGTAAAGTATGGGTAAGCCATGAGCCACGTGGCAATTTATAGATTAATAGAAATGGGTTAATTTATGATATAAGAACTAGATAGCAAGAAGCCTGAGCCATTAGGCCAAACTGTTTAAACAATATAAGCATCTGTGTGTTTATTTGTGTCTGAGTAGCTGCGGGCCCAGGCAAGACTGGAGATAACTCCAGCTACAAACCTAGACAAAGATGAACTACCTACCACTCCTATTCAGCCTTCTCTAGAAATCATACACTAGGTCCATATAGAGGATCCATATCAATGGCTATCCTGTTCCACAGAAACAGGAACAAGAGGCTGAATGCTTATTGACACTGGCTACTGAAACCGTCTTCACTAAGACTCCAGAGTGGGTGGACATTTCCATACTTCAAGCAAGAAAGGCATAAGCCCAGATGGTTGAAGGGACTTCCCAAGGTCAAAAGATAGGACACTGGAGCTTTGAAGCATCTCCATCAAAGTAGGCTCCCAGCTGTGAGTCCTGGAGGAGAAACACTGTGTGACAATATGTTCCTAGCTACTCTGATACCATTATGAAGAGCTTATGACAAAGATGCTCGATCCTCACAGCCAGCCTGCATTCCTCCTAGAAAATTCCTGACCCTGGAAAGCTGAGTGAAATTTCCAAGCTCAGCTGTCACATCTAGAGATGAGGCTAAGAAGAGACACTGCCTAATAAGGTTGTTGGAGGACAGAATTAATTCATCCTTGTGAGTCATTTGGAACAGCTCTTGGCACTGTGTAAATAAGTAAATAAATAAAGAGTGTAATTTTGGCTCTGTGCAGGATTTCGCCAGAATGGAGCATCACTCTATTTGATATTGAGAAGCCCACAGTTTATTTGGAAAAGTTCCATGAACACAGACAAGACAATGTAAACACAGATTGTAAGCTGGTGTGTGTAGGGGGTAGTGAGTGGAAAGAGAACCTCATGGCAACTTTCATTGCCAATGTAGTTTGCAGTCTTTATGGGCATATTTTGTTAATGTATTTTGAAAAATTCATGCTAAACTCCAGAAACTGCCTGATAAATTCTCTAAAAGCACATATGCATATTCATATTTTAAATTCTTTCAGAGTTACATTTCATTTGAAGTAACATTCTTCTAGCTTTGTTAGAGAGAAACAGAAGAAAGAAAACATTTAGTTCTTAGAAAAAAATGTTTTCAAGGGAATATATCCCTTTAATAGGTAGGCAATATTCATGAATTTCTCGAGATCAGTCAGCAATACTTTGTAGACATAAAATTATAAAAGCATGTATATTTAACAATTAATAAAATCTTTATAAATCATTAAATTAATTTATGACATATCTAATTTAGGTATTTAATTTAGGTTTACTTTCTCGTTTCTGTCTCAGTGTACCAATGATCTAAACTCCCCAGAGAATTTATTTGATTGCTAAATAAAAGACTAAAAGGTTTCAGCATAGCCAGTGAGTCACAGGTTGATAAAAACACTTATTGACCCAACACTCCAAGATTATCCAGTATGCACCATCATTTGTATAGCAGCAATCACATAAAGGCAAATGAATAACAGTATCGGAAGGCAGAGTTGTCTGTAAAAATACTTTTTGATACATTTCTTATTCATCATAATATGTGTAACAAAATACTAAAACAGAAGCTTGAGTACCACCGAAACAAATGGAACATCAAGTACATACGCTAAAAGGTACTTATGAGTAAGCACATACTGAAGCCGAAATGACCTCTCCAGACAAAGCCCTGGACATTTACAATTCTTGGCTCCAGACTCCACTTCTAAAAATATGTTATCCTATAATTAAAATTAAATGGTTCATGAAAATAGGTTAATTTTATTCTCAACTATTAAAATATATTTCCACAATGAATTGTAAGTAGGAAAAATGCTTATTATTACATGAATTAAAAAAATGTAAAATTATAGACTCAATAGAATATTAATTGTATAAACATACCTATAAAAAATTTCAAACACAATGCTAGAATATTAGTTGAACATTCTATGACTGTTATTTCTTTACCTACTTTTGAAAACTAAAGAGCTCACATCACCATCATAATTATAAAGAAATACACATGGTTTCTAAAAATACAAAGGAAGTATTCTGATGTGCCAAGTTCTGCAAGTCCATTGCCATTCTGGTTTTTAAATGTACTTTCTAAAATTTATAGGCATAAAACTTCTAGACATAGAAACTAATATTTGAGTTAAAATAATAAAAGTATTATAAAAGTGAAATATCCTTTTAATATTCTTTTTAGATGTCTCTTTATACACAATTGAGTTTCATCATTTGATTCATAAGGAATCACACACATACACAGATGCCTCTTGATATGTTTTTTTCCAATAAACAAATGGAATATGAAATATTTTTTTAAATATTATGTTTCATAACAGGATATGAGGCATTCTATTGAACAGGGGGTCCTGTGATCCTGGGGTCTTACATAACTCCCATCAGGCATGTGTATCACAGTATTCCCAGGAGATATAGGGGCACAGATGCTTCAGATCAAGGCATCTGATTTACCACTTTCTTGTCTCACTACCCAACATCCTACTCATTCGTGTCTGTGCAATATGCCAACTTTCAGTGATCTCCCTTCAGTACTTGATTTGTAATTGTTTACTTTTAGGATACATAAAGCAATGACAGAGAAGACAGAGTAGAGAGTGACTCTAAGGAAAGGTGGCAAAATATTAGGTAGGTAACAAATATATAGGTGGCTATGTGATATGAGGCTTGTATATCTGTGTAAAAACTCCCTCAACATTATATCAGTTCTATATGACTCTTTGGAGTTGTCCGAATAAAAATGTTCCTCATGAGCTCATGTATTTGAATGTTTGATTCCTTAGTTGGTGGGCTATTTTGGGAAGGATTATGAGATGTGGCCTTCTGGAGGAATTGTGTTACTTGGTTTCAAAAGTCCATGCTAGGCCCAATTTCTCTCTTCTTTCTCCTGCTTGTAGATCAGAAGTTAGCTCTCAGCTACTGCTCCAGCACCATGCATGTCTGCCTTAATGAACCCTGCCAGGATGGTCAATAACACTCACCCTTTGAAACTGTAAGCAAGCCCACAAATTAAATGCTTTCCTTTGTAAGTTGCCTTGGCCATAGTGTCCCTTAACAGTACTAGAACAGTATCTAAGACAGTCTTCTTCTAGAGAGAGAAAGAACCAGTAGAGAGGACAGATGATAGTTCTGTCTTCATCTATCCTAAGTGAGGTACCAAGCACACATTATTCCATTTAATTCCCCAGGGTTTTCTATACCACTGTCTCTAGCTCTGCAACACAAACGTGGAATTAAAATCTCATTTGGTGCTAAAGAAATTGTTTATCTCACACACCTCAAAGGGACTAGAAAGACTCACAGTTTCAACATCCATAAGTTCAACTAAAAGCCCAATCTTACAGCACAATGTCTTCCAATAGCTACCACACCTCTGTTCTTTAAATGGCTACTGTGACAACAGTGTGTTCATTTCACTCCTCACAGCTACCTGTGTGTGCACTATTGCACTATTACCTATAGATGGAATATTCTCTTCATAATGTGAATAGTTCTGAGGTCATTCCTTGGTCACTCATCTTATTTTCTGCAGTGCTAGGATAGACTAGAACTCATTCCACAAGCACATCTTTTCATCTTAAGTGTCTTTGTTATTCAACTTTCCTTAAGTTGAGCTTGGAAAACTTCACAATAGTCAAATATACAAACAAAAAGAACTGCAAGAGTTATATATTCAAGGTGTTAACATAAAAGAACCCCTGACAATTATCAAATAATAATGAAACAAAACAAAATGGAGTTTTCCATCTGGCACAGCATTCCTTCTGGGGGGGGGTGTCTTTAAAAAGTGTCCCAGAAAGCTTCTGAATTTAAAGACAAGAGCATATGTGTAGACAACAAGGCATTTCAATAAAAGAAAGTTTTAGCTACATTAGCACGCCTCTCAAAGAAGATTCTCCTGAGCATGTAGAGGATAATGAGCATAATACCTGACAGGTATACCTAAGGGATGGGAGATTTGTTTTGGTTCAGTTCCAGAGAGTGTCCGCCCATCATGGCAGAGCAGGCCTGGCAGAGCAACCTCATGGTTACAGGATCCTATAGTGGCAGTTGTTCATATCACACAGACCAAAAAGCAGAGCACAGAACCAGGGGCCAGACTCTAAGCATCAGAGCCCCGCCCTGAGTGGTCTGTTTCTACCTCCTGAAGACTTCACAGTTTTCCCCATTAATGCCTTCAACAGAGGAATAAGCATTCAGACTATAAGCAGGTAGGGGGCACTGCAAATTTAAGACACTATAGAGCTATTTTCAATCTACTCTAGCAGGCAAAGTTCTAAAATTCAGAGTTTGGGCCAACAGTTTTATGAAGAAATATCAACAGAACCATGGTTGTCACACTCAGGAAACCATGCTAGTTTCAAAGTAGATAGTTTTGACTTAAAAGTTAAGCATCATAGAAATAAGCAACCACTTTGTGATTGGACTTAAAACATTCCACAAGATGAAACGCATACCTTTACCATTACTGGGGCAGGAATCCATGGCTAGACAGGCCATAGGATCCAGGGGAGAACCCACTACTACTAATCTACTAAATGGAGATACTATTAAACCAACTAGTAAAGATTTATCACTGTATCCATAGATCATTGCATTTCTCGGCCCTCCTCACAGAAGCTTCTATTTGTAGTGGACAGTGATCAACACAGAGACCTACAACTGGCCAAGACGTAGAGAATAAGAAACTGCAGAATGTGCTGCCCTAAATGGAACACACATCCTGTCCTCACTCCTCCTGAGACTTGGGTTGAGGCCAGAATAGGAAACAAAAAGTGTGGAAGAGCTAGAGGCAGTGGACCCCTGCAAGGAAACAACGTATTTCAGCCAGAGAAGGACAGCTGCACATAGGAAACCACAGTGGTTGTAACAGCATGCACAAAACTTGTGCAACAAACACTCCTAGTCATGATGTTATCGGCACCGGTTAACTGCTAGGAGATAGAGGGTTTTCTCTAAGAGGGAAGCCCCAGATAAGCCAACCATGCATCAGTGGGAGAGCACACATCCAAGGATATTAGGCAATACAAATTGGTCTTGACGGGTTAAAAAGCAAAACGGAAAAAGGACACAAAGTTAGGTAGGTAGGAAAAATGGAATGGGTCTGGGAAGAGTTGGGTGTGGAAGGTAAACATGACAAAAACACTTTGCATGAAATTCTCAAAAAAAAAAAACCTCATAAAAATTTATTAAATGAGAATATTTTGTAGAAAAGAAAATAATTAAAAAGAAAAGTCAAACTTGGGCTAAGGGTACATCTCAGTACTAGAGCATTTACCTAGTACATACAGGTTGTCAGTGTGGTCACTAGCATAACGAACAAACCAAAGATCAAACTCGTGCCCATGCCTGTGGGTTCCCCAGGACGGCTGCTGCCTTCACCTGACTTCTCCCCTCAGTGTCCTTCATGCTGCTCTCAGCAGGACTCTTTTCCTCCACCCTTCCATTCTGACCTCTTAGTTCTGAATGCAACAAAACTTACCTTGGACCCAGAATGAGGATGTCATTGCCATGTGTAAGACAGAACCATGGGCTTTCCTGCCACTGTCCCTAACATCCCTGCAGGTGCCTTAGGATCTGATAAGGCACAGAATGTAGGGAATTCTTTGTTAGAATTTTGTATAGTATAATGAAAACAAGATTTTTTTTTCTTTATTAAGTGGTCAAATGCAATTCCTTTGTTCTTTCATTTTCTTCTCGAGAGCAATCTAAGGAGATTATTTGAAAACATGATGTCACAGCCAAGTCAGCAGGACAGAAACAGAAGTCCCCTCATCTTCAGTATCACTCAACTTTTGTCCACCTCATGACCACCCATGCCATTTTGCTTTTAGGGTGGTGAGTTGACAACCTAAGGACTCTGCACCCATCTGACTTGTGTTTTGTGGTATAATATCCAATGTTGAAAAGATATCTTTAGAGATGACAATATTATAAGAATGATTTTTTCATATTTGTTGATATTGAAAAGAAAAAAGTTTCTTTCACTTTAAAACAGAAATTTGGCATGTAACACAATGATTACTTATGAAGTTAAAATTCTGACATCATGGTGTCTATTTTAGTGACAGCCGATGACTAAAAAAAATTATAAGTCACTAAAATACCATTCTAATAACTAGGCTAGTACCATTTAACAGAAAACTTCATAATGATATGAAAACAAACAAGCAAACAACCAAATAGGAGCCAATATGATCTTATCATTCTTCAGAGATCTTGCAAAAACCCCACTGACTCTCAGTAGGACACCATAAGCCCTTGGGTCAAGATGATATCTAGCAGCTCATTTTCTCAAAGCAAAGGAACCAAAACCCTGGTTGTCAAACCACAAACTTCTGTGCGCTGAGTTCTGAGAAGATGAGGAATTGAGAAAATTACATCAAGTTGTTTCACACAACAGAAACCAGAAGTTGTTACCAAAAGTTCTCTCATCCATCTATACAGAGGCAACAGAACTCAAAGCAATCACTGTCTTTCAGCCTTTTATCTCATAGCCTATGAATGTGATTAGGAACACACTCCATAGAAAAGCAAGAGTGATCTAATTTCTGGCTTTGTAAGTGATGTCCATAGAAACTCCATAGCTTTTAGTGGGTTAGACCTTAGAAGAAAATGCCATCATTGGGGTGGGGAGCCTTAAGGTCAGCACATATACCCACACAGACACCATCTGTGTAGAGATGGAAGCTACAAGGGTCTGCCATCTCCTGTAAAAGAGTAATGTTCTTCAGTAGTTTGGGGAGCCAGGCACTTTATTCTGCTTTTCTGTGGTTGTAAGCTTGTATTAACACATAGTCTTTTTAGGAGTTTGGCTTAGGGCACTTTTTGAGCTCAGTTTCAGAGGTTTAATTGCTAACCTTTTTAACATGAGATTCTGTGTAAACAATTTTAATCACTTCTAAAAATGGTGTAATGACATAAATGAATACATGTCTAAGCAGGCAAGAATTGCTTTAAGGAGAAACCTGTATCTGGTGCTGAAGAAATGCTCTGATAAAGCAGACTCTGAGAAAGCTTCTGGCCCATGTGTGGTGGGAATTTTCCAATGAGGCATGAAGATAAGGATGCTATATCATCAGTCAGTCACCAAGACAGAAAGGAACCACACATGTCAGGGCCAAGTAGATGAAAAGCCCAGATCTCTCCAATCACTTTATCCTTCCATACCAGATTAAAAAACAGCAGCAAAGGGGGCTGGAGAAATGGCTTAGCAGTTAAAAGCACTGGCTGCTCTTCCAAAGCACCTAGGTTCAATTCACAGCACCCACATGTCTATTCACATCTATCTGAAACTCCAGTTTCAGGGGATCTGGCATCCTCACACAGGCATACATACAGGCAAAACCCCAACCAACATACATAAAAAATAAATAAATCTTTTTTTTTTTTTTCCCCGAGACAGGGTTTCTCTGTGTAGCTTTGGTGCCTTTCCTGGAGCTCACTTGGTAGCCCAGGCTGGCCTTGAACACACAGAAATCCGCCTGCCTCTGCCTCCAGAGTGCTGGAATTAAAGGCGTGTACCACCACAACCTGGCAATAAATTTAAAAAAAAAAAAAAACAGCAGCAAATTACCAAACTCATGAAATTCTTAACTCACCCAGCTTCTCAGCAGGGAGCACACACTCAAAGCAAGCCTTCCAGGCACAAAGACAGAGCAGCTCAGGCTGACCATCCACCCACCTGGAATGCAGAGGTTCTGGGACAAGAATCCAGGCATGGACCCAGTCACAAATTTCTAAATCTCTCATGGGAAAAATAGTAATTAGGAGTAGCTGAAATATGGGGATGAATTATTAAGAGGGTAAATTTTTCCAACATTACTCAGGATACCATCAAGCACCAAGTAAAAGGCATGAACGACATAGAAGAAAGAAAACCGGCTTCTGACGTTGTGGCATGGGGATTTATACTAGATATGAGCAACTCCTTGCTGTCCATGCAAATATTTGTGTTAGAGTGACTCCTAGGATAAAATCTGATGTTTAATAAATGTTCCTTGCCTTATATAATGCCACTCAGTCAAGCAAGCATATCTTTCTAAAGAATAAAATACAAAAAACAGAATATTTAGGAGAAAGTAGGGTCAAATGACATCCATCAAATACCTGGCCTGATCATTTGATGGGCATAGTCTCTTTGGGTACAGGTATGATACCAGAATGAAACAGGTGTAGAGAAGTGTTTTGGCATATAGATGAACAGATTTGTAGTAGGAAAGGGTGAATAGCTTGTTATGCATTCTCCAGGAAAGTGGTAAAAATTTGTTTCAAGGGTAACCATTAAAAAGGTGTAGAAATGGTCTTCCCACACAAAGAGAAAAAAAAGCATTTCAATATATCTGCTACAAGATAGTGATCAGCAGTAGCCCACCACATTTGAAACAAGACTAATCATTTTCTTCATACTTCCCATCTCAGGGAAAGAAATTCCATTTCACACTAGTGTGTCCAAGAACTCAGGCTCTTTCATTCCTGGCCTCTAAGATTATTTTCCAAGAAAGGCAGCATAAAGCATGTATTACCCTGCCCCTACCTGTCAATGATAACAAGCTGCTGCTAAGTCCAGCTGAGAGGCAAAAGCTTCATTTGTCCACTTGGCCCTACTTCATACAATAGAGACTCTGAATTAGACAAGGGATGTAGAGAATCTATAGAATACCTCTGCCCTTACCTCAACTCAATGTGAGGATTGAAAGACACGCTGAAAAACAACCTGAGAAAGTCTGAACCAACAGCCCTCCATCTCCAATGAGCACAAAACTTCTAAAATGGGATGTAACTCTGGAAGAATCATGACGTCGTCCCTCATTCCCCCTTTAAGAGATATATCTTGGATATTTTGCCTTGAAGGAAAGGCCATAAAAGAAATAGTTTCTAATCATCCCCAAAGAGCAGACTTCATTTCAACAGTGTATATAAAAGTTCAGAGTAGGGTGATCTTAATAACAGTGGGAGTTATAGTGAAAGGCAAGTGGGAGATTAATAAATCCACCAGAAAAATATAGGGTTACTAGAGGCCATCTAGTTTTCCAGCAAGACAACTAGGAAAAACCATCTATGATCAGGACCAGACTCAAAGACTTATCCCAGGAACTAGTTCACTGAAGGAACTTCAATTTGATGGGCTTCATCTTTAAAGTAATTTATGTCCACAGTATTGTTACAAATGATAGAGCAGTTATGGGACAACCAGTAGATCATAACAGCTGTGTATAAATAGAATAAATGAGCAGATAAACTCAAAAGTAGTTCGAGATGTATTTCCAGTGCTACATTAAGCTGTTCATAAATTGCCTGTAATTCCAGCTCCACAAGATCTGATGCCTTCTTCCGTCCTCTGCAGACACCTGCACTCAAGTGCACACACACTCATTCACATAATTAAAAGATAAAATTAAAATCTTTTTAAAAAAGATGATATAGAAATGCCAATGTGCTTGCAAAATTGCTTAGGAACATCAGGCATGAGAAAAATAGCAATTCAGATCAGATGCCACTTCTCTTCCACTAGGAGAGGTAAAATTTTAAACAATCAGAACATAGCAAGTAACAATGAAGATGGAAAGAAGTCAAAACCTGTGCTAGTAACTGGAATTCAAAATGATATAGCCAATCTGGAGAACATCTTGGCTTCACAAATCCACATAAAGCCCAGAAATCGCCTCAAACTACATATCGAGAACAACAAAAACCTGTCCACACAAAAACTCACAAAAAGAATGCTTATAGCAAAATTATTCCTAAGAGTCAGACACCAGTGAATGTGTGTATTATTCAACCATGAAATGGAACAAATGAATTGTACATGCTATGTCATGGATGAACATATGCTACACAAAAAAATCCTTCAATATATCACACATATATGATGACAAATTCATACCCAGGTTTGTGAAGCAACTTTCTCATACTTCCTGGAGGAAGGAAGGTTTGTGATATTTGGGTGACTAAGGGTAGTTAGAAGAGTCACAGAGATCTTTCCCATGGTTATATAAAGCCGTCAAACTTTGCTGGATGGAGGTGAGTCTCAGGTCAGCTAAGCTGCTTATAAACCACACAGGTAAGCTTCAAGAACACAGCTTCTATGTGTGGTCACTGTGCTGGGATCAGCTTTGAGTTAAAACAGCAGCGTTTGAGTACTACTGCTCCTGTAAGTTAATGGCTCACCTATACTCCCGTAAGAAACTCATTGCTTCATCCACTTAGACTTGGAAGAGATTTTTTTCCTAGTTCTATGGCCCTATCAGGCACAAATATGCATTTGTTCACATATCTTCAGAAAATGTCACACAAGTATCAAGAATAGAAAAATTCTAGATGCTCTGCACACTCATACCAGCTGGACAGGTGAGAGATCTCTGGGATTCCTAAGCCCACTGCACACTTCTGCAGCATTGTTCCCTACAAGTTCTGATATCTTAGAGGTCCTAGGACTTTCCCCCTCCTGTGCACACATCTGTCTTTCTATATGCTCAACTCAACTCAGCAGGTTAGAAGTACACTCTTACCATGGACTTCCATTCTCCATACCCAACCCAGCAGCACAGGTTATAATTCTGAAGACTTTCCTGCCTCTAATGCATACTTTTGCTGCTCCATATCCACATCTCATCTAGGCAGATTAGAGACTTTGGAGACTCCTACTCCCACAACACACTTCTGAGGCACACTCCTATGTCCCCAACACAGCTTAATAGATGAGATGTCTTACAAATTTCTGCCTCTAATGCATACTGCCCACCCACTCCAGAGACATAGATTAGAGGCCTTGGTGACTCCTCCCCCTGCTCTGCTCTCCCACTGCCCTATACCCAACCTGTCCAGACACATTAGAGGTCTTAGGACTTCCCACCTCCCTTGTACAGTCCCTTGCTCCATGTTTATGCCTCAAATGGAAAATTTAGAGATTTGAAGAAGTGAAAACCCCACAAGCATGCTTGTGTCCTCAGTCCCAAACTATCAAGCCAGTTTCGAGGTCTCAGCATCTCCTACTATCTGCACACAATGCCTCTATCATTTTTATATCCTGTGTACACCCCAACTGGGGAACTAAGAGGTGCAAGTCCCACTGACCCCTGGCGCACAAGCACAATGTCTTGTACATATGCAAACTCATTAAGTTAGAAGTCAAAAGATCCCATTCTCTATCACTCTCCCGAAGCAACATGCAAATCCTGCTTTGTGAGTTCAGGGATTAAACAGTTCTGCTCAACCTTAAGCAAGTCTCTGGCATGCTGAATTAATGCTAGTCTGCGAGGGTAGGAACAGTGTTCTCCACCTCAGCCACCCCATTCAGAAAGCAACACCAAGAGTTTCCATAACTGGACTTCAAGGAACACTGAAAGGAACCAAGACTCACCAGGCAAATAGAGTACCAAGAACCAAACTAAAATTCAACACAGGACCACCAAAAGTATTTAACCAGCAAACAGACTCTTGATTGGTGACTCCCAATGTAGAACTACTAGTAGCATAGAAAGCTTAGACAAAATAACTCACCAGTCTCATAGTCATGGCTACCAATGAGAGTGATACAGAAGAAATCTCAGACAAATAATTCAAAAGTGATCAAAATAAAATCCAAACAGGTTATAAACAATGGCATGGATGAACTTAAAAATGATATGAATAAGTGTCTGAATGAAATCCAAGAGAACAGACACAAATAGGAACTTAATATTGGTTATGAAAATCATATTCAGTGAAGAGATAGAAACAAAAAAAATACAGTTTGGAATAATAATGGAAACAAAAAGTACAGTAAGTCAGATGAAAACCTCAATGAAAATTCTCATCAATGTAATTGATCATATAGAGGACAGAATATCAGGGTTTGAATATAAGGCTAAGATCGTTTGGGTCAATGATGATGATGATGATGATGATGTGTGTGTGTGTGTGTGTGTGTGTGTAACATATGAGACAGACCTGTGAGATACTATAAAAGGTAAAATTCACACATTAAGGACATAGAAGGAAATTAGATCCATATCAGAGGTATAGAAAACATTTTTCTTTCCTTTTTTTCTTATTAAACTTAGATTCCTTTCTTATACGATATAATCTGAATACAGTTTCCCCTCCCTCTCTTCCACACAGTTTCTCTCCACCTCCTCTCCCATCCAGATCCACTCCATTTCTGTCTCTCATTAGAAAAGAACAGGCTTCTAAGAGATAACAACAAAATATAACAAAGTAAAAGATAAAATAAGGACTATCACATCCAAGTTGGATGAGATAAGCCAAGAAGAAAATAACAGAGCCCCAAGAGAAGGCATAAGAATCGGAAATCCACTCATTTACACATTCAAGAGACACACAAAAGTACTAAATTAAAAGCTATAGTATATATGCAGAGGACCTGTGCAGATGCATGGAGGCCCTATGATTGCTGCTTTAGTCTTGTGAGTTCATGTGAGCTGATCATTTGTTTTAGAAGGTTTTTTTTTTCTCCTGGCATCCTCTGTCCCTACTATCTCCCAGACTCCTTCTGTCTCCTTTTGGTTCCCTGAGCTCTGAGAGGGATTTGGGAATTAATGAAGACATCTCATTTAGAGGTGTGTTCCAAGGTCTATCTGCTGCCTGTCTGTCTGTCTGTCTGTCTGTTTCTGTCTCTGTCTGTCTCTGTCTCTCTCCCCCCTCTCTCTCTGGTTCTCTAAATAATATCAAGCTGTGGGTCTCTATATTTGTTCCCATCTACTGCAGGAAGAATCCTCTCTGATGATACTTAAATAAGGAACCAGTCCATGAGTTCCTCCTCCACTGGGACACTTGCTTAACCATGTTCATAGTTGATCTATCCATAATAGCCAGAAACTGGAAAAATCCTATATGTCCCTCAACATAAAAACAAAAAAATAAAATGTGGTACATTTACGTATGGAGTAATACTCAGCTGTTAAAAAAATAAATTTGCAGACACATGGAACTAGAAAATAAATTATCCTGAATAAGTTGACCAGACCAGGAAAGATAAATATGGTATGTATCCAGTTATAACTATATATTATCTATTAAGTAAATGATAACCAAGCTATAATCCATAGACCCAGAGAAGTTAGGTAAGGAAGAGGTGGTCTAGGAGGAACACATGAATCTCCCTGAGAGGGAGAAATAGAATGGATTTTTTCAGTGGACTGGAGCCAGGGGTAGGGGAGGGACAAGAATGGGAGGAGGGTCAGGTGGGAATGGGAAGAGGAGATGGGTTTGGGGGAGGGAACAAGAGAGAGACAGCTAGAATTTGAGGGGCGGTATGGAAACCTAGTGCAGTGGAAACTTCCGATAGTATATGAAGAAGATCATAAATGGAGTCTCCAAACAATGGAACAGACAGAACCCCAACTGTCATCTCTTGTCACCAAATGAAGCTTCCAGTGCCAGGACTGTGCTTCATCTAATTGATTTGTTGGTCAAAAGGGTCCAACAGAAATACCCAAACAACCCAAGCTGTTGCCAAGGTAATAGGTTGCTCTCCACAAACTGACAGAAAGGACCCATTGCTGAAGATAACACCCACAGAACTCACTGAACTTAGAGATGTTGAGCTGATACCTACATAGAAACTTCACCCCCTCTTCTAGTGTCTATGACGCAGAAAGATGCTCTGCAGACTACCAAAAGAGGAAAGTAAACACCAATCCAACCAAAGCCTTTTATATGCAATCTGTCCTGCTTGCAAAATATTCTAGGGCAATGGTGGCACAAACCTTGTGGAAGTAACCAATTGATGTCTGATTTGATGTAAGGCCCACTCTATGAGATGAAGCCCGTACCTGACACTGCTTTGATGATCAAGGACTAGAGTCTGGATACCATAGCAACTGGTAAGATCAAGTATTACTTGTCTAAAAAAATAGAAACTATTTTTCATTGAAATAAGGGAGAAATTTCCAAATCTAAGGGGAAAAGATGCCAATCAAAGTATGAGACACACAGAACACCAAATAGAACACTTAAAAGAAGCTCCCCATAACCAAAACAGTACTGCTCAGAAACTAAAGAGAAAGCAGGAAAAGAGAAGGGCCAAGTCACATATGAAACCAGGCCAATCAGAATATAAAAGTAGATTTTTTTAATAGAAATTGTAATTCTAAGGGCCAGAAGAACAGTATGGAAGACTGAAATCTCATTTCTGAAAGTCCACAACTGCCAAGCCAGACCACTCTATGTGGTGGTATTGTGTTCCCCAAGATATTGTGTACCTTAATAAACTTATCTGGGGTCAGAGAACAGAAAAAAAAAAGGAATCTTAAAAGTTCTTATTATGAAGTCTCGATTCTAAACATTTATGCTCCAAATACAAAAGCACCCACATTCATAAAAGAAACACTACTAAAGTTTAAAATGCACATCAAACCCCACACATTAGTAGTGGGAGATTTTAACACACCACTCTCACCAAAAGATAGATCTACCAGACTGAAACTTAACAAAGAAATAAAGGACCTAACAGATGTTATGACTCAAATGGACCTAATAGATATCTACAGAATATTCCATCCTAACACAAAAGAATATACCTTCTTCTCAGCACCCCATGGAACCTTCTCAAAAATTGACCACATGCTTGGACACAAAACAAATCTCAACAGATACAAAAAAATTGGAATAACCTCCTGTATCTTATCAGACCACCATGCCTTAAAGTTAGACCTCAACAACAACAAAAATTATAGAAAACCCACAAACTCATGGAAACTGAATAATGCCCACCTGAAACATCAATGGGTCAAGGAAGAAATAAAGAAAGAAATTAAAGAGTTCCTAGAATTCAATGAAAATGAAAGTACAACATACCCAAACTTATGGGACTCTATGAAAGCAGTGCTAAGAGGAAAATTCATAGCTCTAAATGCACACATAAAGAAGATGGAGCAAACCCATACCAATGAATTAACAGCACAACTGAAAGCTCTAGAACAAAAAGAAACAAACTCACCCAGGAGAAATAGACGCCAAGAAATAATCAAATTGAGGGCTGAAATCAACGAAATAGAAAACAAGAGAACAATACAAAAAAATCAATGAAACAAAGAGTTGGTTCTTTGAAAAAATCAACAAGATAGACAAACCCCTAGCCAAATTAACCAAAAGGCAAAGAGAGAGCACCCAAATTCACAAAATCAGAAATGAAAAGGGAGACATAACAACAGACAATGAGGAAATCCAGAGAATCATCAGATCATACTTCAAAAACCTGTACTCCACAAAAAAGGAAAACCAGGAAGAAATGGACAATTTTCTGGATAAATACCACATACCAAAATTAAATCAAGACCAGATAAACCATTTAAATAGACCAGTAACCCCTAAAGAAATAGAAACAATCAACAAAAGTCTCCCAACCAAAAAAAGCCCAGGACCAGATGGTTTCAGTGCAGAATTCTACCAGACTTTCAAAGAAGAACTAATACCAATCCTCTTCAAAGTGTTCCACACAATAGAAACAGAAGGAACACTACCAAACTCTTTTTATGAGGCTACAATTACCCTCATACCCAAACCACACAAAGATGCAACAAAGAAAGAGAACTACAGACCAATCTCCCTCATGAACATTGATGCAAAAATACTCAACAAAATATTGGCAAACCGGCCGGGCGGTGGTGGCTCATGCCTTTAATCCCAGCACTCGGGAGGCAGAGGCAGGCGGATCTCTGTGAGTTCGAGGCCAGCCTGGTCTCCAAAGCGAGTTCCAGGAAAGGCGCAAAGCTACACAGAGAAACCCTGTCTCGAAAAACAAAAAAAATAAAAATAAAAAAATAAAAATATTGGCAAACCGAATCCAAGAATACATCAAAACAATAATCATCCATCACGACCAAGTAGGATTCATCCCAGAGATGCCAGGATGGTTCAACATACGAAAATCAGTCAATGTAATACACCATATAAACAAATTGAAAGAAAAAAACCACATGATCATCTCCTTAGATGCTGAAAAAGCCTTTGACAAAATCCAACACCCCTTCATGATAAAGGTCTTAGAAAGATCAGGAATACAAGGAACATTTCTAAACATAATGAAAGCCAACAGAAAATATCAAATTAAATGGAGAGAAACTCAAAGTGATACCACTAAATTCAGGAACAAGACAAGGCTGTCCACTCTCCCATATTTATTCAATATAGTACTAGAAGTTCTATCTAGAGCAATAAGACAACAAAAGGAGATCAAAGGGATACAAATTGGCAAGGAAGAAGTCAAACTTTCACTATTTGCAGATGATATGATAGTATACATAAGTGACCCCAAAAACTCTACCAGGGAACTCCTACAGCTGATAAACTCCTTCAGTAAAGTGGCAGGATACAAGATCAACTCAAAAAAATCAGTAGCCCTCCTATACACAAATGATAAAAGGGCTGAGAAAGAAATCAGAGAAACATTACCCTTTACAATAGCCACAAATAATATAAAATACCTTGGGATAACACTAACTAAACAAGTGAAGGACCTTTTTGATAAGAACTTTAAATCTCTAAAGAAAGAAATTGAAGAAGATATCAGAAAATGGAAGGATCTCTCATGCTCTTGGATAGGTAGGATTAACATAGTAAAAATGGCAATCTTACCAAAAGCAATCTACAGATTCAATGCAATCCCCATCAAAATCCCAACACAATTCTTCACAGACTTGGAAAGAAAAATAATCAACTTTATATGGAAAAACAAAAGACCCAGGATAGCTAAAAGAATCCTATACGATAAAGCAACCCTTGGAGGCATCACCATCCCTGACATCAAACTCTACTATAGAGCTATAATAATAAAAACAGCTTGGTACTGGCATAAAAACCGACATACGGACCAATGGAATCGAATTGAAGACCCTGACATTAATCCATGCACATATGAACACCTGGTTTTTGACAAAGGAGCCAAAACTATACAATGGAACAAAGAAAGTATCTTCAACAAATGTTGCTGGCATAACTGGATGTCAATATGTAAAAGATTACAAATAGATCCATATCTGTCACCATGCACAAAACTCAAGTCCAAGTGGATCAAAGACCTAAACATAAATCCAGTTACACTAAACTTAATAGAAAAGAAAATAGGAAGCACTCTTGAACGCATTGACACCAGAGACCATTTCCTAAATAAAACACCAACAGCACAGACCCTGAGCACAACAATTAATAAATGGGTCCTCTCGAAACTGAGAAGCTTTTGCAGGGCAAAAGACACAGTCAATAAGACAAAAAGACAGCCAACAGAATGGGAAAAGATCTTCACCAACCCCACATCTGACAGAGGATTGATCTCCACAATATATAAAGAACTCAAGAAACTAGACATCAAAGTACTGAACAGTCCAATTAAAAAATGGGCTAAAGAGCTAAACAGAGAATTCACAAAATAAGAACTACAAATGGCTGAGACATTTAAAGAAATGCTCAACATCCTTAATCATCAGAGAAAGGCAAATCAAAACGACTCTGAGATACCACCTTACACCTGTTAGAATGGCTACAATCAAAAACACCAATGACAACCAATGTTGGAGAGGATGTGGAGCAAAGGGAACACTCCTCCACTGTTGGTGGGAATGTAAACTTGTACAACCACTGTGGAAATCAGTATGGCGGTTTCTCAGAAAATTAGGAATCGAACTACCTCAAGACCCAGCCATCCCACTCTTCGGCATATACCCAAGGAATGCTGATTCATACCATAAAGATACGTGCTCAGCTATGTTCATAGCAGCACTATTTGTAATAGCCAGAACCTGGAAACAACCTAGATGTCCATCAACGGAAGAATGGATGAAAAAAATGTGGTACATATACACAATGGAGTACTACTCAGCAGAGAAAAACAATGAAAGCATGAAATTTACAGGCAAATGGATGGAACTAGAAAAAATCATCCTGAGTGAGGTAACCCAAACCCAGAAAGACAGTTATGGTGTGTACTCACTCATAGGTGGATTCTAGATATAAAATAAAGAACAATCAGACCACAACCCATAGAACCATAGAGGCTATATATATAGCATGGAGGTCCCTAGGACAACTGTGGCTTATAATAAATTTCAGTTTTACTCAATTATTGAAAAAAAATAGCCAAATGAATGGAAACACATGAACTATGAACCAAAGGCTGATGGGTCCCCAGCTGGATCAGGCCCTCTGAATAGGTGAGACAGTTGATTGGCTTGATCAGGTTGGGAGGCAACTAGCCAGTGGGACCAAGTCCTGTGCTCATTGCATGAGTTGGCTGTTTGAAACCTGGAGCTTATGCAGGGACACTTGGCTCAGTCTGGGAGGAAGGGACTGCTCCTCCCTGAACTGAGTCTACCAGGTTGATCGCAGTCCTCGGGGGAGGACTTGTCCTGGAAGAGGTGGGAATGGAGGGTAGGCTGGGGGTAAGGGGGGGGGGGGGGGGGGGGGAGAATAGGGGAACCCATGGCTGATATGTAGAACTGAATGGTATTGTAAAATTATATATATATATATATATATATATACATATATATATTTTTAAAAAAGTTCTTATTAATAAAATCAAACATGAGCCAGGCATTGGAGTGAACTCTGGAAGGTCAGAGAGACAGAACAAGCCACAGCTATCTCACCTCGCTGGTGATTCCTCAGCTGGTCCTGTTTCCTCAGGTTGGAAGCTTCTGTGTCCTCATCCCAATGGCTCTCAGCTGAACTGCTGCTCGAAAGCCTGAAGCTGAACCAGGCCAAACGCTTAACCAGCCACATGCTTAACCAGCCAAATGCTTAACCAGCCAAATGCTTCTAGTTTCTGTTCCTCACGCCTTACATACCTTTCTGCTTTCTACCATCACTCCCTAGGATTAAAGGCTTGCTTCCTGGGATTAAAGGCGTGAGTCACCACACCTCCAGCATCACCACCATGCCTTCCAGTATTCACCCCAATACCTGGCTCAGGTTTGATTTTATTAATAAGAACTTTTAAGATTCCTGCTACAACTCTACCCAGATGCACTATCATAATAAGAAAAAGGATATCTTTCCATAAAAAAAAAAAGCTAAAGCAATTCATGGCCACTGAATCATCTGTACAGATGATAGTGGAAAATATATTTCAAGTTGTAGAAAATGATAAACACAAGAAGTTATGGAAAAATATTTCTAGATATTTGCTAAGCAATGAACAATAAGAAATGCTGAAGACTATAAAATCAACAAAATGACAGAAATTGGTATGCATATTACAATAATAATTGAATATCAAACTTTCCCAATAAGATATAGATTAGTTGATTGGAATGGCTGAGGGCCCCTAATTGGACCAGGCCCTCTGAATAGGTGAGACAGTTGATTGGCTTGATCTGTTTGAGAGGCATCCAGGCAGTGGGACCAGGTCCTGTGCTCAGTGTATGAGTTATTTGTTTGAAACCTGGGGCTTATGCAGGGACGCTTGGCTCAGCCTGGGAGGAGGGGACTGGACCTGCCTGGACTGAGTCTACCAGGTTGATCTCAATCCTCGGGGGAATCTTAGCCCTGGAGGAGATGGGAATGGGGGGTGGGCTGGGGGGAAGGGAAGGGGGGGCGGGAGGGTGGAGAACAAGGGAATCCATGGCTGATATGTAGAATTAAATTATATTGTAAACTTAAATTAAATTAAATTTTAAAAAAAACAGAATCTTTCATTTTGCTGCATCTAAGAAATATATCCCACCACCAAAAATAGACACTACACTAGGGTGAAAAAATAGAAAAAGATATTTCAAGCAAACGAAACTGGGAAACAAGCAGGTGTCATTATTCTGATCCATAGATCAAATGGACTTAAACATCAATAGACGTATTCTACTCAAACATTGCAGAATACAAATTCTTCTCATTGGCCTTACTTACTGCAAAATTCATCTCAAATTAGGACAGAAAACATGTTTTAATGAATATAAGAAAATTAAAATGATTTCCTGTATTCTATGCCCATAAAGGAATAATGTTAGAAATCAGTAGCAAGAAAACCACAGAAAATACCCAAAGTCAAACAGACTAAACAATACACTGTTGAACGACTCCTTGGGATAATCAAGAAAGAAATTTAAAAGTTCCCAGACCTGAATGGAAATGAGAATAGAACATAACAAAACCTGTGGGATACTGTGAAGACAGTCCTAAGAGGGATGTTTATAACTCTAACAGCCTGTATTACAAGGTCAGATAGATCTCAAATACATTTTTAATGACACTTCTAAAGGTCTCAGAAAAGCAAGAACAAACTAAACCTCAAACTGTTAGCAAAGAAAGAGGAGATGAATAAATAGGTAAATAATAATGGTGGTAGACAGATGGACAGACAGATAAATGGACAGACTGACAGATGGATTGGTAGATAGATAGATAGATAGATAGATAGATAGATAGATAGATAGATAGATAGATAGATAGATAGTAGATAGATAGTAGATAGATAGATAGATGGAACAAAAATCAACTAAATAGAAATGAAACAAAAAAATGTGAAACAGTTTGTTCTTTGAAAAACAAAATTATTAGCAAGCTCTTAGCATAATTAACTCAGAAAAAGTTCTAAATCAGTATGATCAGAAGTATTAATGGAGAAATTGCAACCTATAATAATGAAATATATAAAAACATAAGGCTATAATTCCAAAACCTATACTCCACAAAATGTTAAAATACAAATTAAATTAATTTCTAAAAGCATATGACATACCAAAGTCATATAAAAAACAAATTTTTAAAAATCCACAAACAACAAGATTGAAGTCCCAGTAATAAGGAATCCTGGTGACTGAGAAAAAGCCCAGGTTCAGAGGGAGTCACTGCAGAATTCTACCAGAATTTGAAAAAAACTATAGCCAACACTTCTCAAACTTTTCCATAAAATAGAAAGAAAAGATTATTTTCAAACATGTTTACAAAGCCAGTATTACACTGGCTGTACCAGAAAACACACACACACACACACACACATATACATGAAAGTTTTGACAAATCTCCCAAATGGACATGGACGCAAATTTCTCAGTAATATACTTGCAAATCTTCCAAATTGACTGTGAGCAAGCCTGTAGGGGATTTTCTTTACTGATGATTGACAGAGGAGGGTGAGCCCATTTTGGGTAGTGCTATCCCTAAACAGTTGGTCCTAAATAGTATAAGAAGTAGGCTGAGTAGCCATGGGGAACAAATCAGTAAGCAGTGTTCTTGCATTGCATCTGCTTCATGCAACCTGCCTTGAGTTCATGACCTTAAAGGAAATATCAGCCCTTGCCCATACATACATATTCATAACTGCTCTACTCATAATGTCTAGAAATGGAATGTGTCTACCAACTGATAAACTAATGATAAAAGCATGGCACATAAACACAATGAAATTTTATTCAACATTAAATTATGAAATGTGCAGGTAAATAGATGAACAAGAAATTATATTGAGTGAGGTAACAGAGGCCAAGAAAGTGAAAGCCTCTTGTTCTCTCTAATATGAAAATCTTAGATTTGAATTTATAGATTTATGTATTTAAATTGGAAGGTTATATCCATAGAATCCAGAAATAAAAACAAAAAACCATGGAGGAGTCAAGGTGGGAATAATGGTGAGTGACAGTAAAATGTGTTGGATATGAAAATAGAGGAGGGAACACCAGGCATAAAAAAGTTTAAGTGTGGCTGTTGCAGGGTGATGGGACAATGCCAATGGAGATGGGCAGGGCTAAACATCCCTAAGGAGCTCCCCCCCCATAAAAAATCCATATAAAGACCTAATGCTTTATAATATAAAAATAATTGAAAATCTTGAAATATAAAAAGTATGAAATTTGGATAGTATCACCTTTCATAGATGAGCATTGTTGTTCCCAGAAGCTATTGGCTTTTAATTTAAATACTCCAGTTGGCTGCCCATTTATGAGACTCAAGCTTCCTTGATTCTAAAAGGATAATGAGAGGCAGGTGGGTGAAGCCACATCCCAGCTGTACCCTGCCTACCTAGCCATCCTCGGGATATTTGCAGCATTTCTGTAACAAGGTCTAATTGTCCACATTTTCTTTATGTCTTTATTAAAATGGAACTCGAAATCAAATTCAGTGAAATGGTTTTAAATTATGAAACAAGGAAAGGTTAAGGATTCATGCAGTCCATACACATAAATGTGGGGTGGTGGGCTGGACCCAGAGCAATACATCTCTCCAATTCCAAACCTGTTATTTATCTCTGACCTAATAGAAATGCATTTTCTGGGCTAAGCTGCATTTTCTTGTGCTTTGACTCTATTCCCAGTCAGGAATCACAATCCTACAGGGTAGAACTTTTTGTAGTCCCTTTGCTGTCTACATTGTACATTAATTCATGGCAGGCCAGAGTACATTTGCACTGAATCTGGCGTTCCAGCAGATAAGGTGACAGCAGAATATTGCCAAGGCCATGGCAGCAATTAGGACTGAATCACACACCTGATAGTTCTTACTAATGGAGACACAGAGTACAGACAGATGGGGTCCTGCTTCTAAAAGCCGCAAGTAAGAGTGTCTAACATACTGCTTTGAGAGAAAGCAGGCAGCATCCTGTTGAGATAAATGGGATCTGAGTGGAAGCATTTACTGAAGAGACTGATTATTGTTATTAATACCCAGTGTCCACTACACTAGACATTGCCCATTGCTTACAGGGCCACCTCTGATTGATTTCTTGTTTAGAGTCCAGTCATTGCAACTTGGAAAGAATTCTCATTAAGCAAAGGCTTACCATATACTGGGGACCATTCATTCATTCACTCATTCATTTATGTCTTCAACAAATACTTGGAGTGTATGTGACCTACTATATTCTACCCAAGCATTGAAGAGAAGGAAACAAAAGTCTACCCCCACAATGTTATGGACACAGGCTGAAAACAACACATAACCAAATGAACGCTATTTAATATGTAGTCTGTCTGCATCCTTGCATGAGTGACAGATAAGGGACATTTACAGGCTTAATGTCTGGAGTCTGGGGCTGCTTCATATCTAATTAGCATATCTGTATCTGAGCCGGAAGAAAGGAAGAAAGAGACTAAAAATGTGTAGTCCTTTCAACAAAGTTACACCTCTCCACTTATGTCCCTTTGGCAATAGGAAGCTGCAACACACCCTGGGAAATGTAGTCTTTTTCTGGTACCTACTCTGCTCACTTACAGGTTTTCCTGCTGTATGAATAGGTTGAATATATTCTAGAAACATCCCTGAAGAGAAGGAAAGCAGAGTACTGAAGGAGTGAGACTCGTGTTTTTCTTGGCAATGAACTTTACAGTAGAGGGTAGAAACCTTGGAGCATGGCAAGTGTGTTTCCCCTCATTTATTTTCAAAGTAATATAAAATGTTTATCATTGTCCCCATTGGCTAAAACTAATCACTTTCCCTGCATGTTAACATTTTCAAATTTAAATATTTTGGATACAAAATTAATTAATTACTAAATAATAATTAAAAGATCTTACTGTGACATTTCATTTCACTATACCATGCTATTGCCCAAAAGGAGTAATTCCTGTGTTCAAAAGCAAATAAGCCATTTTCTTAGGAAATGCAACAGAAAGGAAATATCACAGGAGAATCTCATGACAATCATCACATTTATGTCCACAGCATTGTTTGAAGCAAGGTTCTGATTCATATATTTCTTATACTTGCACACACACATACACACACACACACACACACACACACACACACACACACAAACACACTATACTTCACTTAAAGCCACTTAAGAATATGAAAGTGACATGGACAGAAATTCAAAGTCAAGAGCCTGAGATTCAAAATTGCTTCTTTTAATAGCAACCGTGTTTTGAGCCGACTGCTTTGCGCTTTTGGCCTCAGTTTCCCTATTATAACAATAATTGCCCATACCATAAGGATTAACTGTGCTAACGCACACGAAGCATTTAGCAACTAACCTCCGGCACTGTAGGAGTGTGACTCTGACCTCATTCATCTGCAGAGTATGTAAACTCTGGCTCAGAGCTCTGATGAGGTAAGAAGAGACCCTAAGCACCCAGCCTGCATTGTTTCCGCTCCTGCTGTAAGAGAAAGCATCCGTAAAGGAATCCCAATAGCCCTTCTTCATTATGAATCATACCGGTAACCCATCAGGCCTACCAATGAGCATGTCCAGTACCCAGACTCCCCTCTCTTCACATGTCCATTTCTCTAGGGACATCAGTATCTTCCCATTTCTCAAGTTTTCACACACCACCTTTCCTTCCTCCCCATCAGTCTGCTGTAATGCCGACATGTCTTCCGTGCCTCCCACTCAGCGCTGTCCAGTCCATGCTTTGACAGCAGTGACTTTAGTCCATTGGATTTAGTGTTCAGCTAGAGAACAGAAATAGCGGTGACAGCTATTTTCTCTTGACCAGCCCTTTTCTCATTGCCTCCATTTGTTTCCCCATTTTAACCCTAGAGTTATAGCCTCCCATTTGGAGAATTGATCTAAACATTATCCTGGATTGAGTGCCACACTAATCAGCTTCTACCCCCATTTATAGTCTAGCTGTTAAGAACAGGACTCAAGCTGTATTTTCTTCACCCCTCTCTGATGCACATGTAGTCTGAATGCCTCCTTGCTCACAAAGTCATTCTTACTAGCCCTTCCATAAGGCAGTTTGTGTGCATCCTTGTCTTTCTTCACCCTTAACTCACATGCACAGAAGCCTTCTAATTCTCAATGCTCTGTTCACTCTATGTACAATAGAGCTCATGCCTCGTTTACCACTCAGTCTCCAGCAAACTACACAAATGTGCAATGGTATTTCCCGACTTCAAGTGAGGTGCATCTCACAGTATAATGCTTGCCACTCTCTTAGAGCCATGTTGCAGGTTAGCATGTACTCAGTCCTATATCTGATGGCACACTACAGTCTTTGGTTTTAAGTAGACATCATGTCATCATCCCTGATAAAGGAGACTAACAAATGCCTGTTAATTGACAGGAACCACAGTGAGGTTGAATCTCCAGCCAAAATTTCCATACATCTAAGCTGTCACTGGCCTCCATCATTTCATTTCCCATTCTTGTTGTGGCTGAAAAGCAGTCTCCTTATTTTTTAATGAAAAACATTGAGAAATGAAAGCAGAGTATTCCCCTTTGGTAAAATTACAGCTCTAGGTGACATTGCTCATAATCTGAATCCCATCAGATTATCCAGCATGAGAAAGGCATGAGGATGTGTATTTCTTCCCAGGTGATTAGGTTAGAACAACTTAATTTTGATCATGCAACCTGATGTTGTAAAACAGATGAGATAAAGCATGAGTCAGCTGCTTTGAAAACACAGTGAGGACACAAAGCCATGTGCCTCTTTTTTAATAAAACTGTTTCTAGTAAAGAGAACTAATTGTAGATTCATTGTAGCAACTGGATCCTATGACGCTTTAAACCAAAGAAAACACTTGCAAGTGGCATTCCAGAATGCATCAGTGCATAGCTCTGCATCGCAGCACAAGCCATTGCATGTGCGCGTGTAGCAACCTCTGCCCCATCTGTGAAACTGACAAAAGCATGCTGAATGATCTGTTTCACTTTTAAATGAGACAGTTTATTATTTGGTGATAGAGTCTTAATCAGAGCTTTTATGTTTATAGTAAGGTTTTATAGAAACGTTAAATCAAAGTCACCACAATGGAGCATATGGTGTCACATAAGGTGATATATTAATTTGCAGCTTCCCTGACAGTCAGAGCTTGTGAGCTCAAAGAGCAGTATCATTCTTTTTAGCTTTGAAAAGAAAATCCACCAACCTCCTTGCAGAAGACTATATTTCTTGTTAAATAGCTAACATACTTACAGTGGTATCAGTTCGCAAAGCTTTATGTTTGTCAGCTCAGGACAATTAAAACTATCATATTCATAAGGATTTTCTTTACATTTTAAAAGCTTTGTTATAAAATATAACTAAACAACCATTATTTTCTTCTTCCAAAGGTCAGGAGTCAGCCAAGTCTACTTCAGGTTATAAACTCCACAGTCAGAAGCATGCTGCTTTTCCATTCCTGGGGGGACTGTTTATGACAGTCAGTCTTAAGTCTTCTTAAGTTGGTTCCAGGGCCAGAAAAGGAAGCAGGTGCAGCCTGCAGCTGTTGCTGACTCCCTAAAGGTGCTTTATGAATGTACTCAGTGAAGGCAGCTATTAGGACTGTTGGGACTTGTCAGGGTATAATACAAAGAAGATTGGAGAATGAATTCCTAACTGCCTGAGTGAGACAAAAATATCAGTACCCAAAAAGGTTGGCATGCACATGTGCATGCATGCATATACACAGAGAGAGAGAGACAGAGACAGAGAGAGACAGAGACAGTGAGAGACAGACAGAGACAGAAACAGACAGACAGAGACACAGAGAGACACACAGACTCTGAGGAGCTCACTCATTAAGTTGTCTCCATAATATACAGGGCTATTCAGAATCATGAGACTAATCATAAATGGGAGCTCTAGGGTTCCTAGAACTTAAGACTGCTCAACCCATTTTTAACTGAGGAAGTTGGGAAAATGGCCCATATTGCTGGGAGCCCATCAAACATCTGTTTAGTTTTTATTTTTAGTTTTTGCATCCTTCTCAGTAACGGAAATCCAATTTTATCTTAAGTGCAATGTATACATCTTCAAATCTATATTTCTTAAGTCTTCATGATCAGCTGGGGGGTGGTGCATGACTTTAATTCCAGCACTCAGGAGGCACGGACAGGTGGAATGTCTGTGAGTTCCAGTCCAGCCTGGTCTACAGAGCGAGTTCCAGGACAGGCTCCAAAGCTACAGAGAAATCCTATCTTGGGGGGCAGAGGGTGAGGGGGAATACTTCATGATCACCAAGAAACTAAGAGAAGCCAAGCCCAGGTTGCTAAATGGGATTTAATGGGGGAAAATATAAGAGTGGGCACACTGTTTGCAGGCTTTCCTAAGGCTTTTCTCCTTCTTTATTATCTGCTGCCTACATGTAGATATGATAAGCTGAGCAACAACAGCTGTTTAGAATCCAACATAACTAGAGGGACAAGAGCCAGTGAACCATTGCCAATATTCAGCTATTGGATTTTCATCATGTACTAAAGTAATATGGCCAAGTCAATGAACCTGCCCATATCACCATAAGAGTGTGTGACGCTCTTTACCTTGAAAAAAATTATGGCTCACAACTGACGACAAAATGAACATTTAAATACATAATGGAAAGGAGGAAACTGCTTGAAGGAGGTCCTAAAGGGGAAAGAGGTTGGGTTATTATCACAAAGATAAAAGATGGGCGCTTGAGAAATGGTTCAGAGGTTCAGAGTACCGCTCCTCTAGAAGACCCAAACATAGTTCACAGTACCCATGTCAGGCAGCTTACACCATCACTATTTAACTCCAGTTCTCAGAGAATCCAAAGCTCCTTGCCTCTGCAGACACTTACACTCACATGTACAAACCTACAAACAGACAGATACAAAGACAAACACATAATTAAATATAATAAAAATACACACTTTTAAATGTGAAAGAAAGACACAGAATATAAAGAAAAATTTATTTTTCAAAGATGGGGAATGGAAAAAGGATGATTAATGCCTATAACATTTTTGGAAATCATTCCAAAGGAATAGCTTATAAATGACCTCTCTCTCTCTTCAAGAAATAAGAAGTGAGTGGAAGGATGAAGTCTTGGTAAAAATAACAAAGATGTAGAAATCTTATCAATATGCAGATCAACAAGGAAGAGATGCTGGTGTACATGTAACTGAAGACTCAGCAGCAAGAGCAGACATGAGTCCACATCTGTATGGCTCTGGGGTGTACCCCAGAAGTCAGGGAGACACTGAAGAAGCTGTGAGCTCTAGAGTAGCTGCATCTTATCTCCCAAAAGGCATGAGATACACCTAAATAAAGATCAAAATAGGCTACACATCAAAAAACTCAAATGGAGACCAAGTGTGGCAGTTACAATTCCAGCTCTTCTACTTATTAGCTGGTGGCCCTGAGAAAGTGGCCCAACCCTTCTGTGACTCATCCCCCTTCTGTACCTACAAAATGAGAGTCACAATAAATACTTAAGGATGAGTGTGAGGAATAAATTCTTTCCTACATATGTGGTCGTTTGAATCTAATGGGCCCCCATAATCTCATAGGGAGTGGCATTAATTAGATATGTGCCTTTGTTGGAGTGGGTATGGCCTTGTTGGAGGACATATGTCACTGTGGGGATGGGCTTTGAGGTTCCCTATGCTCAGGACACTGTCCAGGGTCTCAGTTGACTTCCTGTTGCCTGCCAGATACAGGACTCTAGCTATTCCTCCAGCACCACATTTGCCTGTATACTGCTATGTTCCCCACCATGATGATAATGGACTGAATCCCTGAAACTGTAAGAGAGCCACTCCAATTAAATATTTTCTTTATAAGAGTTGCTGTGGTCATGGCATCTTTTCACAGCAATAAAAACTCTAACAGAGACAACACATAAAGCACTAAATCTGGCACATGGCAAAGCAAACACTGTTAAGAGTCTATTACTAATACTTTACTGGTATGCATACTGTACTTTGTATGGTACTTTGTACTATAATAGATGGTAATGAACATCAACCAGATAAGCCATAAAAATTGGACACCAGGAGAAAGGAGAGATTGCATGGACTAGGGAAGAAAGAATGGAAAAAAGTAAGAGTGACTCAAGAAAAGGGACCACATCAGAGCTGAGCGTGCTCTTCAGCTTTCCCAAGATGAATTTTTCCTTTGTCAGTGAGCCAAAAGGAGGAGAAGCGAATGTCTTCCAGAGTCTCCTGAATCTGAGGAAGACCCTCCCATTACATTTTAACCTTCCCTTCTCAATAAGGAAATAGGATAACCTTGTAGCAGGGACTAAGAGGAAGCCAGTCTTTTAGGAAGGAGAAGATAGGTCAGGGAAGTGGATATTCTCCAATTCAGCCAATTTCTGGTGGAAAGAGTGTTAATAATGGCCAAGAAGAGGAAGGTAAAGAACACACTGGGGAGGTCTCTGGGAAGACCCCACAAGTATGGCCATACTCCTACACCCCTCAAACTACACTGTGAGCCCTGTTCATCTCTCTGGAAGTCATTACCTGCTTGAAGGATCTTCCCATTGCCACCACCCTCAGGACTGGGAGCAGTTGGTGCCAGATAAAACCAGGAAGACTCAATAAATTCTTTAAATTGGCTTCCATCAGCAGAATTCTATTATTGGCTCCTTTTATTGATATAATGGAGTGTATTAATTACTGTTCTGTTGGTGTGACCAAAAGCAACTTATAGGAGGAAGAATTTTTTTGGTGTACGGTTCCAGAGGGATGAGCGTCCGTCATGGCAGGGAGGCACAGCATCAAAAGACAGTTGAGAGATCTCATGTCAACCACATAAAGCAAGTAGAAAGCGAGACAGTATTTGAAATGGGGTAAGACTATAAACACTCAAAGTGACACCCCTTGCCTTGCTACATACTTTACAGCAAGTTTCCATTACCAAAAGTTTCCATAACCTCCCTACACAGCACCATCAACAGGAGATCAAGTGTTTAAATAGAGGAGGCTATGGGGGACATTTCCCATTCAAATCAGCACACAGCTTTAGCATTTGATATTTGAACTTGGTTGGATCTCATCTCTTAAATGTAAACAACATATTTAAGGCATCTTGGTTTTCCAACTCTCAGGTTCAAGTCATTTTTTATCTTCCTACAAGTATCACAGAAGATAGTTCGAAAAGTAGAACACGAATGCTTAGAGATTGAGAATAAAGTACCACAGCAATATTTAGCAAATGAAAAAGGAGAGATGATTTCCATGACTATATAAGCTTGCTAATGAACCAAAACTTAAAACATTTTTAGGTCATGTACATTCCTCTTGGTACAGCTCTCCTGTATATTCTGAAACCAAAGCTGCTAGCACAGGCTGTCACTGTCATCAAATAACACAGATGCTGAGCACAAAGTAATGCTGGGACTGATACAAATCAAAGCTAGTATTATTCTCCAGGAACATGTCAGTAGCATGTTGTAGCGCAGATTCAACAGAAGATTCAAGGAAATTAAACCCGGTCAAGCAGGAAACTTGGAAGGGAGATGCAGTCATGTAGCAAAGGGAGAAAGGAGGCTGACACTACAAAGAGAAGGCAAAGGCAATAGGGGAAAGAGATGAGCATCAGAAAGACCAGAGAAATAGGGCAGGAAGAGTGACCCTGGTGGGGGGTGGTCCGTGCCAGTGTGCAAGTCAGAACAGACTGAAGATGGATTGAGAAGAACATGAGAGGACCCTTCAAGATATCCTGACCAAGACAGTGTCCAAACCTATCAGCCCTTTGGCTTCAGGCAGTGTCCTTAAATCACACACAGGGACCACACTGGTGCTGAGAGGAGAAAGGGGTGCATCTCTCCTGTGGACCCTAGAGGCACTGTAAAGCAAGGTCAATCCAGAGCCAAACAGATAAGCCTGAAAAAAAAAAAAAAAACTCCCATCCAATTGCTCCTTTTCCCTGACATTATCCGTTCTCCTCTCAGCCAAGGAGCAAGCTAAGGAAGAGCAGGAACCACTGCCCAACCCACTTCTGGAAATCTAAACCCTTATCTTCCCAATTCGATGCATCTAAACTTATGTTTTATGAGAACATGGACTAATGTACGAGCTGACGCAGCCAAGGTCAGCTCATAGCAGCCCCTCAGGAGACATCTGTCAATGTTTTTCTTTGTTACAGTTGGGGAGGTCTGCTTCCAGGGGGGCTGTGGAACCTGTTAAGCATCTTACATGCACAAGACAGCTTCCCACAAACAGCACAAGGAAAACAATGCCATCTGAAAAACCTTAGTGAAGTCCACAAAGCCCAGAGCTGTTTCAGGAATTTTCTGCATGGCTATTTTAAGTTTATTCTGCCTGAGGACTTCCTTTCATGGCAACTTTGAAATCTTTTTTTTTTTTTTTTTTTTTTTTTTGCTGCTTGCTCTCCTATTCAGATTCTCCAATCACTTAGGAAAAAAACTAATATAATCTAGAGTATTTAATCTTCCTTTTGACAAACTTTTCTTTACTTCAATGTCCAATATGCATTCACATTCTTCAAAATTGAAGGTCCCTTCCTGTTCAGACTGCCACAGTATGTAGACTCTCTAGGTTACATGTCCCACAAGCTGATGTGATGTCACCTACCACATGCAGGTCTGCTTCTGTCAAATTGTGAGTGCTAAAATGGACATGGGCTGTTGGGCAACCTCCAGACCATCCACTAAGGAAATTATTAAATGTCAAAAGCAAAACAGCCTCAATTTTACTGAAAGCCCTCATGTTGATAACATTTCCTAAATTATAACTTGGGTAAAAACCAACATCAGTGGGAAAATAAGAGCTTGCTTTCCACACATACCCTCGGTTAGGGGGTCACCTACTGCAGTTTCTTCTAGGCCACTTGCCACAGGCAATGGCCATCATCACACAGAGTTCTATTTGAGTAGCTCACAGTCCAGAATCATGGTCTTTGGTGCTGCAAATCCATAACCACTAAGTGTTTTAAATGGATGGTACTCAGAATGGACTGAGGTGACAGTCACTATTGGGAGGGACAATTCAAGACCTTGGCAAAGTCCAAGCATCCTGCCTTCCTCTGCACATTGTCCCCTGTGACCCTCACAGGGCAGGTAGGGTATAATTACCTTACCTCAATGTCCCCTAGGTTCAGCTTCAATGATCCTATGACAAGTCATTGTGTTTATGTTGTGTGTTCCAATGTGATGGTGACTGGAGGCCTTACTGGTTCTAGACAGACTTTCCCTCCAGGAGTGGCCAGCTTTCAAGACAGCAAAGTATCTCATACAAATTCATTTACCAAAATAAACCAACTTGTGCAGTTCCTGACAACACATCATCTTCCCACTGGGACTTCATAACTAAGCTATCATTCTTCTGCCCTTTAAACTAGGGCCACCACACACCTAGTTATCAATGCCCCATATGCTATTGTCCTTCAATCCTATGCCTGATTGAACCATGTCACCTGTTTCCAACAGAAACACAATGAAGGCCCTGGTGCACATTTTTCTAATGTTATTCACTGTTTGTAGAGTGAAACTCAAGTGTATCTTCCCACCTGGCCTGTGTGATCCCTATTTTGGGACCTTTGAGTAACACATTATCTTTTCAAGGGTGTTGTTTCCTGGCAGGAAGGACTTTTAAACCAGTGCAATAAGGAAAAGGGTGGTCTAAGCAATCAATGGGGGAGACTTGGTGTCTAGATAGCAGCAGGAGAATGGGTGTGTATTGTAAGGTAACCTTCTCTGATTATTGGGTATATGTGGGCTGTGCTTAGACCCTAGGGAAAGAAGTTATCCGTACATGGTAAGAGGGATGATCAGGTGAGACATACAAGATAGGACACTGTGTATGGGAAGTTGACCCAAACTACCAACAAAGGATGGCCAGGAAAGTTAGTGCCATGAAGTGATGCAAGGACGGGGTGGGGGGGGGAATATCTGTTCCTGGGATCTGCCCCTACTGAGTCAGAGAGGTAGACTAGGGGTGAGAAGAGTGAGCTCTTTGTTCCTGGCAGAATGTTTCTAATTCCTACTTCCCTTTATTTCCAAGGATGGAGAAGAGGAGGAAGGATTAGTTTCTTTTTTTCCACATTAGTTTCACATGGTGTTCCTGACTCCTAGGTACAGAAATCCAGGAATAATCCCTTATTTTTTTATCACAATAGGATTTGCATGTGTTTATTTCTTATAAATTTATTTCTTGTTACAGGAGAACACAAACTGCATTCTTAAAAACTGTATTAACTTTAGTATTCCAGTGGATATACCACAAACCAGTTTTTGTTGAATAAACTCTGTAGTTTATATCCACCAACAATTCAGCCTCAACCTATAACTCTCATTATCAGGACCAAAATTTGGAATGGGTAGAAACTGCAGATGGTTTTAGCTAACAGATGACTTCCTGTGGGCTTCTTCCTGTTGACTTCTATGGCCAAATTTAGCAAAGAAGCAAAAGGCAGGCAGCTGAACTTGAATATAAATCACCTGACATTAAGGAATGGGCTATAAAGCTTTATACAAGCATTCATAAAGGTTAGAGAGTGTGAAGTGTTATTTTCTTCTGAATATACTTAAAGACAAGCAGAGCACACAGTGACAGCAGCTTCTAACAGGTTCATCTGGCAAACAATTGTCCAGAAGCACAGGACACAGCACTGGGGAGTCTCCCTGCATGACACCGCCTCTCTTGGAACCACTACAAGCATGTCACCCATGCCTTGGGTACTATTTCCATCCTGAGTGATGTGGTTTCCATAAAGTAAAGGTAGTTACATGTTACATGTATGTGTAACTAGCAGGTACGTGTAACTGCCAAGAGTGTTCTATAATTCTAACCTAAAAAATATTCAATGAAAGTGAAGAGATTTATGAACCTAAAAGACTACATTATTCTATAGACAGAAAGGAAGTGGATCCAGATGTAGGGTGGGAGAGGAATTTGGAGGAATAGAGAGAGGGGAAATCAGGATACATTGTATGATAAAATAATCTATTTTCAATAAAAAGTGGGAAAGATTACACTACTCTCTATAAATATTATGATTAAACAATGTAAAGGAAATTAGAAGATCACTCATTGGAGCTGGAGGGATAGCTAAAAAGTCAAAGGAGCTTACTACTCCAGCAAAATGCCAGAGTTTAGAACCCAGTACCACACTTTTTTCACCAAAACCTGTAATTCCAAGTCCAAAGGATCCAAATCCCTGTGGCTTGCATAGACTTGTATACACCCTTACACATACACACACACACACACACACACACACACACACACACAGAGAGAGAGAGAGAGAGAGAGAGAGAGAGAGAGAGACAGAGACAGAGACAGAGACAGAGACAGAGACAGAAACAGAGAGACAGAGGAAGTAGGAAAATTATTCAAGATATTCCAAAAGACACAAGTTATAACAAGTTACAAAGTGTTCACACACCCTAAGAAGAAAGTAATTAAGCTTCCAAGGAGTGGATGCAAGGAAGACATGGAGCAATTGGTAAATGAGGAGAGACCTAACAGATTCAAGAACAAAGTCTTTGGTTTTTCACCAGCCATAACAAAAAGAACCACAGTGACCCCTTTTAGCCTCTTACGTTGTTAGATACCTTTATAAACATGCATCTTGTGGGAAAAGCTGGCACTCCAATGCACTTTGACTGCAGGTGAGGCACACAGTGGCACCACCTTTGGATGAAGCACTCTGTGTAAGGTGGTCATTTTTCCCTAGACTTTGTCTGGACCCTGCAATCATCTTCTCCTCGCCCCTTTTGTCACAACAAACAAGGGCACAGTGCCTCTCAGGAAGAGGGAGGCAAAATGTTTTAAAGAAACTGCCTCGGAACTGCTGTGTCTTTGAGTTGATAATTATAGTTATTTTAACTGGCCCTAAGTTTCCCAGAACCTTCATCCACTACTCGATATTGGGAGGAATTAATTGGAGCAAACAGTTTGGAAAGAGTCTTTGTCACCACAGGCATCATGCTGCTGAGTTGACAGGAAACACTGAAACAGACAAAGACACTCAATACCTGTTCTTGATGTGCTGAGGGGGACCAAGACATCTGAAGCTGCCATCCACCATGATGGCTAGCCTGGTACACATAGCCTCGCACTCTTCCATGCTGAAAGGAAATAAACAAGTAGAAATGAGCCATGCCATAAATGGATGAGCCCTGTTCAAGCTTCAGAAATAAAAAGGAGGCAAAAATATCATTGGTCCAAAGTAAGTAACTTAATATAGAACAGTCATGAAATGAAATAACTTGATGTGAAAACTCCTAAGATTTTATTTAGGTAGCCAATTTAATGAAGGTTGTTAGCATAACTATATGCTTGGAAGAATGATCAGTAATAAAATATACAAGAGAGAACCATTTAGCAATTATCAAAAATACAAAAATACATGTACAAAGGATCTTAACAAATATGTGAATTCTTTAAAAAAAGAATGACATAACTTTACTGACAAGCAAAAAATTAAATCTTAAAAAAATCAATAAAATCTTAAAAATCAATAAAACAATGGAAAGAGTGAGTATTTCAAAAATAGAAAACTGTTATAATATGAAAATGAATATAAGATGAATCCCATTCTTGGACCTGCCTAGGCTCAGTGTGCTGGGCTCTGCTAACTCCCCCTTGATTTGGGGGATGTGGGGATGTGGGGTGGCTGGGGGAGAGGGCTGGGGGTGCGTGGGAGGAGGGAGGAGGGGGGATCTGTCGGTGGTATGTGAAGTGAGTAGAAAATTTCTTAATAAAGAAAAATTAAAAAAAAAACAAAATAAAAGGTGAGTCCCCTTATTGGCTTTCCAATACAAAAGGGTCAGCCTGGAAACCATGTACACACAAATACCAATACGGTCTCATTGGGTTGTGTTTACATATTTATGTGGAAATATACATAATATGTATAAGAGTATCCATAATAATCAAAGAAAAAGAAGCTGTCAAATTGAGAGTCAGGAGGTGACATGAGAGGGGTTAGAGAGAGACTGCCTGGGTGGGGCTGAAGGGAGGAAAGGGAAGGTGCAAAGTGATGTCATTCTATTTTAATAAAAAATGTATAAAAATTTAAAAGAACATTTCATTGTAACAAGACCCCACAATTCAAAAAAGTTTTATATTTTAATACCATGTAAAATATGATAAAAAATACTAGAGATAAACTTTTAACTGTAATTTAAATTGTAATGTTATTTTAACATTCAGTATAGGATTATAAAGATCTACAAATCATAATTATTATAACTTTGATTCATAAGTTATAATGCAGATGGAATATAATGCAAATCAAAATGCAATCACCTCCATGAAAATGCTGAAAATTTTAAATTTAAAATTAGTTAGAGGGAGGAAATTGTAGGACAAGTTGTGAGAGAAGACAGTACTAGAAGTGGTTGTTACAGTGCTGAATTATTAAGAGAAAATACACTAGATTTATATCAGAGAAATGTCATAAGAACAAAAGAGCCCCAAACAAATCACAGGTAGGACAAACACAGAAGTGATCTGAGCATGGGAATGCACTTTTCAAACATAACAGTTGTGGAAGAAACTCTGGAGGCGATGTTGGATATACTTGACAATCCAAAATTTCAGACTTCTAACTAAAGTGTCAAAACACAGTGATAGCATTTAAGATATGGATTCTGCAGAATATCCATCCTTAAATGGGATGTTTATATCGCATCCTTTCTCCCAAAGTTCAGAGTTCAATGGAGAAGATGGTGGGAGCCAGAAGCTGTAGATTGCTGCAAGAAAACAGCATCTTCCAAACACAAGAGGGCAGTTGCACTTACGGACTCACAGTAATTATGATAGCAGGCAGAAAATCTGTGAAAGACCAAGCCAGACAAAATCCCAGCATGGAAGGGGAAGGTGGCATGTAGTCAGTCCTACTCCTAGCTGGTAGGTTTCCTTTAATGGTGTGGTCCTGAGAAAGTCAACTATTCTCCAGTGGGTGACCAGACTCCCAAAACCATATAAACAGAACAAGTTGGACTTGATAGTTTGAAAAAAAAAATTGTTTTTAATAAAACCAAGGGCACAGTTGCATGTGTAAGGAAGGCGAGAGGGGTGTTGGGGAGGAACTGGGGGATAACTATAATCAAATCCATTGTTTGAAATTCTCAAAGAATTAATAAAAATAAAAATCCAATTTAGCAAACCAAATAGTTACTAAACAATTTTTAAAAATACAAACAAAGCAACAAACAGACCATGAGCTGTTCAATCCCTAGTTCTGTGTTGAAAAGCAAATGTCTTTTCCTCACTATTCTGTTTTAAATGAAAACAGTGAGTTGTCAAATCAATAAAAGCCCACTTAGTTACAGACATTTTCTCAGAAATTCAAAATGGGTCATCTCATAAGCAGACAGTGAAGTATAACTGCCATAAATTTTGACAATTATATTTGGCAATGATTTCTTTTCTAGGAACTGGGAAATGCAAACTGTGAGTTGTATAACCACTTACTATACCAGTAGCCCAGGACTGCTGCTGGGAGCCTAGGAAGTCCCTGCCCTGTAGAGACCTCAACTAAGGTCTACTCTCCCCTTGACTACCTCAGAGGAAGGAAATCACTCAGGTGACTCAGAGTGAAGCAAAACAGAAAGTTTATTAAGAGGACAGAGAGGCCCATTGGAGACCAGAATCATGTGTCATGGGTTGGCCTGAGGGAACACAGTCAACAAGGTAAATGGATAGGTGAAAGAACAAAAGTGTCTTGTCTGAGATACTTAACATGAAGCTGTTTGTTATAGAAGCTTAATGTGAGGTCTAGGGGATGTGTAGTAAGAACAGTCTAAATCAGTCTCATGTTGTTTATGCAATAGCTTTCTCTGACTATTCCTTTGCTTGTTTATTTATTTTTGTAGGACTGGAAACTAAATCCAGAGCCTTGTGCCTTCTAAATAAGCACTGTCCCACAAGATAAAACCCAAGCTCCCTATTTACTTTTTATTCTGAGATAGGGTCTCATTAAATTGCCCAAGCTGCCTTTGAACTCACTATGTGGCCCCCAGAGGCAGTTCAAATTAATTTCAATCCTTCAGCCTCCAGAGTCACTGTGATGATAGGTCAGTGTCACCAGGTCTAGCTTCTGTTTCATTAACCAACTGAAATTTAACATGTCTTATCATGTCTATGATGCTGTTCTGGGAAGAACATGAAGTCATGTCTACACTAATTTCTTAAACATACCTTAAACAAATAGAAGATTACATCATTGTGTGAATTCCAACCTCATAGTGAATGATATGGCAGGTCTAAGTGGATTGTACCACATGTTCAACATGTAAACCCCAAAACATGTGGGTACAACAAAGTCTGAGCCCAGAGCTCAGGGCAGAAAATTTAATTTGATTATCTTTTATAGAAAGAAGAATATACAAGGCCTGAGACTTGTCAACAGTGAGACCAACCATGGGTCATTTACTTAAAAACAAAGTAAACATGAACTTTATTCCATGAATGGTTATCTTACATGGTACAGATATGTGGTGATGTGAGACTGTGGTTTAAAGCCTTGTATTGGAACTATGGAATCAGTATTGGATGTGTAGGAGAAAGCTGAATGTCCTTCCCAGGATGCATGATTATCAGTCCTCCCATTCTCCATTTTCTGCCTCATGTTTTCCTAAGAATGCTATGTGAGAAGGCATACATAGAGGAAAATATTGCATTAAAATCACAGAATCATCCAGGCCTCCCTCATCTTCATTCACACTGAGTCATTCATGTCTTTATTTTGTATGAATAGGGGAAATCAATCTGTATATATGCAAATGTAGAATATTGATGTGAAAGCAAATGAATAGGAGGATTTAAAAGAGAATCCTCAATGAAAAGTGGTCTTTTTGAGAGAATAGTTTATAATAATTATGTATGTATATACATATATATTATGAGAAATAAAAAGAATTTTCATCATTATACCACTTTACCCATCTAAGGACCGTGGTTGGACATGAAGGGCCATGCCTGTGCCAGCAACAGATGCAAGCAGAGTCAGTTTATCAGTTTGCAATTGTTAAAATCCCAGAGAAATGTGGACATCTACAGCAAGAATATATACACATTATTATAAAGTCAAGTAAGTATCAAATTCACTTGTTTCAGCAAAAAAAAAAATTCCTTTGGGAAGCAAAACAGAATAAAAACAAAAACTCAGGTGTGTTCCTTCTTGTTACATTCGAGTGAGAAAATTATCAAATAATTGTTTCTAAAGCCAACTACAAAGTTGTCCATAACTAAGAAAGCAGCCATTTCAGAGCTCCGGGAATGGACCAAAGGCAAGCAGGCATGTGACTCTGTGAAGATGACACCAAAAAGCCACTGACAAAGAGAATACGGTAATCTGTGGTCCACTGTGGGCCATTTTCTCCATGCCTAGCTTCAACAACAGGCCACCAAAGGCTGGCATGGGCAGGTTGGGAGAAGAGCTGAAAAATTCAACAGGAACCTACACCCAGTTTCAAGATGGGAGAGGGAAAAATCAGAGGACTTGGAGATCAGTAGAAATTATCCGATCTTGGAATAAATATCTGGCAAAGAAAATAAAACAAAATGGAGAAATATTAAATTAAAATAATAAATAATAAATGATTAATAAATGCCAATAACTGCAAGCTTATTTTCAGTGCTCAGAGATGCAATTCCCTCTAACATGTCCACTCTTCAACAAAAAGGTTTTATGGAAAAATAGATTGTAATTTCTTCATTGTTCCCTGTTATAGGTAATTTAAAGTCTTCTAATAAATTTTCAATGATAGAAGTCACAAAAGAACCTTTCTTCAAGCCTACCAGAGTTAAATTTAAACAGAGCAACAGGAAGAAACTAGGAAAATTTCCAAAAAACATTGAAAATTAAAGAGTATTTCTAAACAAGCATGATCAGGAGTAAATCACAGAGGAGGCTAGGAGACTCAAATTTTTGAGTGAATGAAGTCTTCGGTAATAGAAAAAAAAAATGATGGAAAAGTGCCACAGCTTGTTGGTCCAGCTTCACAAAAAGCCCTGTAATCAGGACAATGCTGTGTGCTGAGGGCAAGGGTGCGTCCCAACAGTGAAGAGGGAGACTGTCCATCACAGAGAGCCGATTTCCCACAACACACCCTCCATAATGCAATGGGGAATGAGCAGTTTTCGCACAAAAACAGTTCTGGAACAATTATATATCCCTGTGCATAACAGTAGGTTGAGACTCTTTCATCGTACTGTATATAAAATAGCTTTAAGTGTAGCAAAGATTATGAAGAGCTAATAGTATTAACCTGTCTTAGAACAAACATTCTCATGAGTCACAGACAAAAAGTTCTTAACTATGATTTCTAAGTACAAACCATAGAAACGGAGAGCAGTTCAACTTAATAAAAACTTTACATATTCATATTTCCAAAGTCAGACACAGACCAAGAGAAAGCATTTGAAATCTTATATCGAACAAAAGACTTTAACACAGGATCTAACAAGACTCAGTATGTATAACCTCATCTACCTAAAAAATAAAATGTAAATATAAGTTCCCAAAAATATAATAAGGAAAAGATGATACTTGGGCCTTGTGGTAAAGGTCTACATTATCCCAGTGACTTGGGAGGCTAACACAGCGAAAACACAACTTTAAGGCCATCCTGAGCTAGAGAGGAAATTGAAGGCCAGCCTGGGCAACATTGAGACTTTGCCTCCAAATGAAGGGTAAAGGAGGAATGGTTATGTATCTCAGTGGTAAAGCATGTGCCTAGTATGTGTGAGGCTCTAGGTTTAATTTATATTGCTACCAAAAGAGAAAGGAATTCTTCGCAAGTCAAACATGAGTTCATTGCACAGTCGAACAATCAAGCTCCTTGGCATTTACTCAGAAGGTCTGAAAAACATCCACATAAAAACCTGCACATGGATGTTTATAACAGCTTTGCTCGTAATTACCCAAACTTGTCAGTAATCAAAGCATCTGTCAGTGCATGAGCAGATAAATAAACTCCGGCACAGCCAGACAATAGAACATTGCTCGCTGTTGAGAGGCAATGGGCTTACAAACAAGGAAAAAATGAGGGAAATAGGGAGAGAAGCCAGCCTTGAAAGACTTGGGAGGGAGTCCAGATGTGTGACTTCTGGAAACAGCACAACTATACAGGCAGTAAAATGTCTGATTCCCAGAGGTCAGGAAGAGGAAGGGTGAACAGGGAAACATGAGGAACTTTTCAGGCAATGTAGGGAGCTAAAGTATATCTTGAGTTTGGGTAGTATTTTCCCAAAGCCTGGGATTGAGGACTAATGAAGGCACATCTGTGCCATTCTCTGGGTATCCTCATTGCTAGCAAGCCTTGCTGAGGAACTGGCAATTAGAGGGGACAGTTCACCTGTGAGAGGTCAGCACCGCAGCACAACCATCCCGAACTTCCTGTGATATTGTTTGCCACAGGTACCGCTTAGAGCAGGGATCCATTCCAGAGCTGGGTTCATCCTGAGAGGAAGAAAACACACAGTGATGGTCATTTGGTGAACACCAGGAATGCATGGAGGAAACCCTCATTGTGATACTAACAGACAAATGTCCATTGGGTTCCCTTCCCTTCTCTACATTTAAGATGAGGCAGACTCTCCATGGTGTGGGGACTCCACTACACTCCTTTACACAGTATATAGGGGCCAGGCACTCTGCATGCCTCAATTTCACTTTGCCTTGGTAGGTGCCCTACAGAGAACAAACACAGATACCCCCTGTCTGCATGTCTTAGTAGCATGAGAACACACAAGAATGGATATATGGTGAATGGCCCTGAGAAACCAAACAGAAAGCTCTCAGCCCTGCCTTACCTCTTTGTGCTGAGAAAAGATATATATACCCAAAGAATTTGTATACATCTGCCACAACTGGCCAAACTTGTATGTACACATGTAGAGGAGAGGTCTGAATATCCCCAGGATCATTTCACCAGACTGATTGGTGAAGGAGTCCCTCCAAATAGTAGTTATTAAGACAGTCCAGTAAGATGACTGCTTCAGAATGGAGACAGCAGCATGAGGTTTCATGTAACTGTGACACCACTAGATGCACACAGCAGCATTCCAGTAACAATCCATGTAATGAAGAACTGTGAGCAGAGTGACAGGATTGGAGACTGTCATCTTTGCAAAGCTCAGTGGGTTACAAGTGATTACAAGTAAGAAAATCAAGAGAATCAGGAAAACAACACATGAACAAACCAACGGTTGCAAAGGAGATGAAAATCAGATGTGAGGAGCTGGTGATTCTGAAGCAGGAACTTCAGAGAGCAAAAGGATAAGTGTGACAGAGTCTTTATTGCAGACTGGATGCAGTCAATGAAGAAGTCATAAACACGGACTATTTAAAATTGTCCAATCATAGGAGAAGTGGAGAAAGACTGAAAATAGTGAAGAAAGCATTCACTGGGAAAAAGGCTGGCCTTGTGCACTGCTGGACCAAAGGTAATTTGGAGCAGTCATTATAAATTGGTGATACAGGGAGCAACCACATGATCATATAACCCTGCAGGTCCACTAGTGTGTACACAGTCAAAGGCAATGAGACGAATGGTACCATGCACACATGCACACCTGCTACATTGCCACTCACATCAACCAGTGTATGGAAGGGCCCAACATTGGACACATGGATTAAAAATGAGAAATTCTAGAGATGGGGTCAATAAGATGCAGGTACTTTGAAGAGAGTTACAGGAAAAATGCAGCAGGGGAACTTGAACTAGGAGTTACAGTGGGAGAGGAAAGGAAGAACGGATATATAAATAACACCAAGGATGTTTGATAAGGATGTAGGAAAATATTATTTTATATAAATATGTGTGTTTGCATATATATATATATACATTTTGATGGACTTTTGCCATGTGGGGTGATAATGTTAGGCTAAGAGTCATAAGTTATCTCATAAAACTTCAGGATCAGGCAATGGGAACCTTCCTTTGTTGCCTCCTAGAACTTGAAAGTAAGACCCTACTACAAAAATAATGTAAGTGCTGGGCAGGACTTGGAAGAAGCAAGATGGAACTGCCCTTGAAGCCTCCTCCCCGATGACTAGCTCTAACAGTATTGGAAGCTCCTGTGTAAGTTGCCAAGGGTGAAAAGCAATCAATCCTATCTAGATGTAAATCCTATGAACCCCAACAATGACGAACCTGATAAGTTATCCCCAGTAATGCAATAGTGGCACTTTTATCTGTCTAATTGGACCTAAAGTACTTATTCATACCTGATATTGCAAACCTAGCCAACTATCCAAAGCTAGAGAGAACATGGACCCTGAAAGAGAACTTAGTATTGCCATTTTCCTAAACCAATGTAATTTTAACTGTTTTCTAAATATTTATCCTTATACTCACAGGTAAGTATAGTTCTCAACCCTCACAAAAGCAGCTTCTTTTTGCAACAGATGGAGACTATCACAGAAATCTACAACTGGTCAAAATGCAGAGAACATGTGCCCATGGGATAGTGAGCTCCGGCTGAAACAATACAACCTACACGTAAGGCTCGGAAACAACAGAAAAGGGTGTAAGAGTCAAAGGTCCAGAACTCCTGCTGTCATAGAGTGTCTTTTAGAAATACATGGAAGTTGTACCCATGTAATCTCAACAATGTGATTAGCTAAACAAGACTTGTATAATGAGCACAGCAATCCAGATATCAATGCAGATGGCACAAACTCCATTATATCCCACCCCTAGATGAAGAGCTACAGGTAATCAACTGAGAGAGGGAGAATCAGTTTTCTTCAGGGACAAACTTCCTGATAAACTAAACAATCCCAAGTGCTCATCCCTAAAAAAAACACACATATGAGCAACACACAAGTGCTCAGTAGGGTATGCACATGTGTGTGCGTGCATATGTGTGTGTGCATGCGTGTGACTGACAATTATAATTAAAGATTCAGTGGGGGTGGATACAAGCAGAGTTAGAGGACAGAACTCACACCTGCACATAAACTCTAAAACTTACAGAAACAAGGAGCAGAAAGGAAGTTTCTGAAGATAGAACATGAGAATCTGGGTAGATACTGCTCAAAGGACAGAAAACTTCAGTTAGCTAACCAATCAGAATCAACTCTGGATTGGGGATTTCTATGGCGGGAATGTTTTGTGCTCTCCAAAATTCAAATTTAGACAATATCCCCAGTGAATTTGGTGCTGGAGGTGTGGCTTTCAGAAGGCACTATATTATGAAGATTCCACCCTCATGGATGCCATTGGTTTACCTATAAAAAAGAGAGTGATAGAGAAGCCATCCTTTTTTGTATTTGTGACTTCTGCCACATGAAGACATAACATTCCTCCCCTCTAGGGGAGGCACCATTGGAGCTATCTTGAAAACGGCTTATCACCACATACCTATAGGTGCCCTGATCCAAGACTTCCAACCTCTAGAATAGTGAACAATGAGTCTCTGTTCTCTGAGTGACCAAATCTTTGACAACCTGATTGATAGTGGGGAAAGTGGACCAACAGGGTCTGTAGTCAACAACACTGTGTTGAGTGGTTAGAATGTTCTCCTCACCAACTGATGTCACTAAGTGAGTTAACCAGTAAGTCATTAAGCTTGGATGTGGTCATCATTACAAATGTATGGTTATAGTAAAACATCACATTGTATACTTTAGATTCATACAGCTCATATTCATCAATGATGCTTCAGTAAAACTGGGGTTCGGAGAAAGACACATTTTCACACCAGTTTAGTTTCTCTTGGTGATCTGATAGGGAAAGCCAAATGTGATGTTTTTAAAATGAAACCTCTACTTCCATAAACTTTCAGAATGGACTCCCCAGAAAGATATATGATAGTAGAAAGGACATCATTTATTGAAAAACAGCAAATAAATTGAAGTTTCTTGGAACCTGAAGCTTTCCTCTTCAATAAACTCCCAAATACTTGTTATCTGAGCCACTTTTAAGGGAAGTCTTGCCCAGCTGTGTGATGCATGTCTGTGCTTTTTGCAGTCAGGGAGCACTAAACATATATCTCTTAAGAGCTTCTGGCCATCAACTTGCCCCAAAGAGGAAAGCAGGAAGGGAATGGGGGAGAAACACTGATCAGGAAAACAAATACTTGGTCTTTTCTGCAAATTAAGTGATGTACATGTACTGATTAAAAAGTAAGAAAATAAAAAGTGGCATCTAGTATTGCTCAGGAAGAAGGTTGAGTGGGTGATTTTTAAACTCTCCTAATTCTTGCCCACTTCGTCTCTGTGGAGAATGTCAAAGGCATTGCTTTAATCTGATGATTTGAACACAGCCATCACCACAGTAACTCCCCAGGCACTGGGTGACATATTTAATATGGATTATTTGATTTACTGCTTTCAACATCTCCATGAGATAGACACAATTAAGAGCACTGCTCTGAGATAAAGAGACAACAGGCCCACATTTTCAAGGATGCACTGAGGAACTGTAATAAGACATATAAACCTGGTCACTTGGCCACTGTACCAGAGACCTTGGCACTTAGGGTTAGTGCAAATGAGAGTATGTGGAAGAAGAAAAATTGGGGTATACAATGAGCCAAGGAAATGGCTCCAGAGTAGAGGTCCTTTCAGTGGAATGAGGAAACACACCATGCCTAGATGAGTGTAGAGAACATCCAGTCAGAATTGGTGAATGCCAGTGACCTCTAAACTCAACACAGACTGCCTCATCTTGACTGGATATTGTCATTGCAGAATGGGACAAGTGATTATGATAGATAGATAGATAGATAGATAGATAGATAGATAGATAGATAGATAGATAGATTCTTTATAATAAATATATAACCCTGATATTGGACCTTTTAATAGCAAATTATGAACAAGCAGAGTTTCTAAGATCCAACCAGTAGATGAAAAATTCATTTTTCCTACACTGTTCTTCTGGGTCTCCATTAGCTCCCCCAGGGAAATGATGTTTTCATGTATGAACAACATAAAAAGATCACTTTTACTTCTTAGACTTTGAATGCTCCTGGGAATGTCTCCCAAGATGAAACTTTGGGAGGACTGCAGTGCCTACCAATGGCATAAGAAGAATGTTCTTTAGTTGGTTAAATGACTTTGTACAGTTAAAGCCACTTTTAAATACACAGCAATAGGCTCTGTTTATTGATAACAAATCCTTTCCCCCAGATAAGGTAATCTGAATTGGCTATTTCCAGATAGATGATAGACTGCCTTGACTCAAGGCCATGTTCCTGCTCTATCTCTTGGTAAAACTCCTTCTGCCTTCCTCTATATCCATGCTGCATGGATATGTTAGACAGCTCTCTATCACTATAACAAATACCTGATACAATCAACTTATAAAGCAGGAATGCTTCACCTGACTTGATTTTTAAAGTTTCAACACAGGATGGGCCTATTGCTTTTGGTTCTACATGAAAACAAGTTAGTACATCACAGCATGGAAGTGTGATTGAGTCCTCTCCTTCATGGCCAGGAATTGAAAATGAGAAAGAGGAATGGGCTAGAGTCTTCCTGCCCACTTAGAACATTCCTACAATGACCTAAGGACCTTCTGCTGAGAGCTCTTAGAGCAGCAGTTCGAAGCTTGTAGTTCTCAGCCCCAACATCTGTCACATATCAGATATCTTGCATATCGGATATTTACATTATGATTTATAACAGTAGCAAATTACAGTAATGAAGTAGCAACAGAATAACTTCACGGTTGGGGTCACTACAACATGAGAAACTAAATTAAAGGGTCGTAGCATTGGGAAGGTTGAGAAACAGTACCTTAGACATTATACTACCTCGCATCACTAAGAGCTATAAAATAAACTGTTAGCACATGGATTTGGGGAGATGATAAATTAAACACAACAAACTCTGATGCCTATCCTCATGATTTACCATGGGTGCATGTCAGCAACAATAAATATAAATCCATAAGCAAAAATAAATATAAATCCATAAGCAGACTAAGACTCCAAAGCAATTTGTCAGAAGAAATAAATCTTCACCAGGGAAGAGCACACCAACTAGTTATCCAATACCAAGTGATCAGCCATGAAAACATACATACAAATAACATTACACAGATTGATCAAGTCATATTTAAAAATATGTATGTATATGCACATACATATATGTGTGCAAGGATAATTAATGAAAAAAGAGGCTATGAATTTGAAAGGAGGATTTGGAGGGAGGAAAGGGAAAGCAGAAACTTTCTAATTTTATTATAATCCCAAAAGTAAAGAAACAAAAACTGAAACTAATGAAATAAATGTTAAAGAAAAACATGTATTTGTTTTCAGACAAAAGGTGAATGCTAATATTTTAATACTCATTTAATGTTAATATTTTTATGTGACTCTACCATAAGAATGTCTGATGTTTGTAAAATAGCATTGTTATCTTATAATACATTGGAAAAATACTCACTTAGGGCAGAGTCTTTTAGTTCATAGAGTTGATGTCTCAAGTCCTGGAGTTCCTAGAGAAGTTCTTAATGTTGAAATAATTTCTAGCACGTGTTTATGACATCAACACAACCCTGACATTTCAAGCACTCACCAATAGAAGAATGTCAGGCTTCCCCACCAGGGCCAGGGCAGTGGAGAGCTTCCGTCTGGTGCCCCCACTGTATGTGGCCACAGGTTTGTCCACGTGAGGTTCGAGATGCAGGCGCCTTACCAGATCTGCAGCCACCTGAAAGAGAAAAGCTGTCCATGAACCTTTCTCCATGATGCCCACATGATGTGTGTTGCCCCGACTCCTGCCACCTCCCACCATGCCTGTGTTCCTCTCGCACAGAGGACTTCCCTATTCCACTTCACTTTATGAGACAGGGAACAATGGGAAAAGAGCAGGGGGAAGAGGATCTGTCTGTGACCACTTAGGATGGCCAAACACAGGTCTGGAGATGAGAGGATGCTGAATCAATGCTGAGTCTAGATGAATACCTACATTCAGGTGAGTACAATAAAGAGGTTGTCCCTCCCTGGAAAAAAAAAGGGGCGGGGCTGAGAAGGAGCTGGCTAGAAAAGCAACAAAGAAAACAAGACAGCAAAAATCTCAAGGGAAACAACGCTGAGTGAGGCCATTGATAATATGTATCCACTCAGAGTTTGGTTTATTCAGTATCCAGGCCGAGAAAAGATAGGACCAGTTTCTTCCTCCTAGTCGCTGGGAACTATCTGATCATGTCATGAGGGTGTGACTCCATTCAACAAAACCTCCGCACATCCTCAGCCACCAGGGTTAGCTTTGAAGCCCTCACCCTCAGGCTCAGAGCCTCTCTTCTCTCCACCATTCCACTTCGTCTCTTACCACACACCCTGAGAGCCACTCACCCTTAAATTTTAATGCAAATCTCTGTCCTCTCCAATGTGCATCCAGTCTCCAAGACTGCACTTCTGCTGGTATTCCCCAGGATAATTTGCCCCAAACTACTTCTCATCTGTTTCTACTTTTGCCTCCTGTATGGGACCCAAGTTAGGCATTTTGTGTGTTTTTTTCCAACAGTATTGTACAATTTTTAAAAATACACACTTCATATAATTCTTGTGTAGATAGGAATCTATATTAATCAAGGTGTTAATGCAGATATAATTGCATATTTGTTTCTCAGATATTGTCTCATAACCAAACTACTGAAAAATATATCTCAGTTCAAATTTAGAAGGAGAAATTATATAGTATTATGACAGTTGATAATTGTATATTTTAAAGTACTAAATAAGACAGTGTTTTTTGTTTCACAAAAATATATACTTGTTTCACAAATATATACCTATTAGGGTTATAATAATATGATGATCATGATATATCACAAACTTCAAAACATTTTGGATGATAACATCTTTAACCCAAATTATTCAGACTTTGTGTGGCTTCAGAATAATTTAGAAAATGAGCTAAAACACGAGTGCTGGTCAAGTGTGAGTCAAGCAAACAGAAGTCAAGGCCCAAGAGGCAGACAGAGACTAAATCCCAAGTCTCCCACAGTCTCTAAGAAAGCCATCTCAAGGTCAATCCTTTGTTCTCAATGAAAATATTCAAGCCATTTTCTCCAGACTGTCTCACGGGAAACCTCCCTTCTCCTGGATTCATTTAGTCCAATTATGTCAATTAAAATAATTGAATAAAAGCCTTTTTAAGCAAATAAAAACTTCAAAATATTTTATCCAGGATTAGAAAACAAACACAAATGACTAATTGGGGTGCTTCGGTAAAAGGACTAAGCCAGAAAGCCTGTGCTACGGAGCTTAGCAACAACCCATAGTGTCCCTGGAATCACAAAGCCGAAGCGTAAGCCTTGTCCTGGGTGATGTTCTTAGGGAGGATGGAGGGAGGCAGCAGGCTCCCTAGGAGAAGGCTTTGCTTCAGTGACAGCAGCACTGTGGTCACACAGATAGTCCACCACTTTTGAAAACTACAAACACAGAGAGCTGTGAGACTAGCACAAGCAAACAGAAATAGGAAAAGTGGACATTTGGGTTATCTTTTTGGAGTCATGGAAAGGCTCAAAGTGTACCTGCATTACAAACCTTCTTTGTGATACACTGTATTTTATTGAGAAGGGGAATGAGAAGAGGCTAATAACGGGGAGAAACAAAGCAAAATAATGATGAAAAGCCCTGGTTTTATAGCAATGCGACTCAGAGTGAATGCATTCTTAATAAATTTGCCAAATGCTCTTGGTTATTTTTATGAAACCCGAGAATGTTTGTCATATTTTCCTAATTTCACAAAAGGTTAAATAGTGCAGACTACAAATCCCAGAGCAGCTAATCATAGGAAGATTCCAGAACGTGTAGGAAGAAATGTCTGATCTAATGCTCTGTGAATGTCACTTTCAGAAAATAACTGAAAATGATCTAATAAGAAGCATTTTGTTGCCATCTTTTCTGCACTCAGCACCACTATCAAAATAATGGCAAATGTAATGACCAAGAAATCGAGGCTGGCAAAATGCTACCTAGACCCCAAAATGTCATAAGCCATAAAATCTCACTGTTATTGTCCCAGAATAACAAAATGTCATAAGTTACAGGATCTTACACTTGTTTTTTTTTCTCTTAGAAAGCTCTAGAAAGTGTGCCACATTTAGAGCAGAAGACTGAAATTCATTATCTTTATGGCCCAGGCTGTAACACATTCAGCACAGTAGAACTTCGGGAAATATCCTGTAGCCGAAACAGATTGTTCAGGAAAGCATGCACACTCATCAGATTCCTGAACCAAAAACTGCCCGTGTGCAGGTGTGATGACCATATCAAAACTGTTCTGTGAAATTCAAGATGAAATTGAGACACTGAGCAGGAAAAAGAAGCCAAGGATTTCCAAGGAAAAGGCCATCATGTGACCTTCCCTCTGCCAGTGACCTTCTAGTCGATTCTTCTTCACTCAAAACTTAGATCTTTCAAGACCCACCATGAATGGGGAAAAGAAATTTAAGATGTAAGCAATGTCTACAGAGATGTTGCTGAAAGCAGCACGAAGGAGCATTCTGAGGGCTGGAAAGATGGCTCAGTGGTTAAGAGAGTTGGCTGCTCCCGAGGCTCTGCGTTCAATTCCCAGCAACCACATAGTGGCTCACAACCAGCTAGGGTGGGAACTGATGCCCTCTTCTGACATAAAGTCGTGCATGCATACAAAGCATCCATATACACAAAATAAATAAGTCTTAAAAAAAAAAAAAGATGGATTCTGAGAGCAATGTGCAGGTATTTACAAGGATAGAACCAATAAGGTGTCTATTCCTATCCCAAAGAAGATCAAAATGCAGATTTCACCAGGTTTCAGCCCAATTAGAAGTGTTGTTTGGATATATTAACTCAGGAAATACCAGAAACTTCTCTCACACGCCTTCCCTCATCTTTCAGATTATAAATGAATTCCAGAATCATTTGGCTCTAATTTGATACTAGATGTTTCACGAACCTGGTCAGTTGAATCCAAGCTTAAAGTGCACCCTCTGCACACAACTGTGTGGCATGAACAATGAACTGGAAATGAACACTTCAGCCAGCAGAAGCTAAATTCCAGTCAAATGAAGGGGTGACCTTTTCTTGCCTAAGTAAACAGTTGGGGGTCGCAACTGTAAGGGGCAAGATTGCAGGTAGAACAGATCAGTGAACTCGGAACAGGTGGACTGAGTGCCCTGGAGTGGAGGCAGAACACAGTGCAAGGCTTGAGCTGAGGGGCAGGAGAGGAAGAGGGGTGAGGGCCTGGGAGGGTGAGACAGAAAGGGCTTCTCAGCAAGCACAGGGCGTCTCCTTGAATCAGAGGACACAGTGACTGACCATTTTTCCATAGACAAGAGAGAATCCTGTAGAATAAGACTAATTTGAGTGGCAGGTACGTTAGGAGGGGGAAAAAATGCCTCTTTTGTATCCATGGCTCAGGGCTTGAACAGGAGTGTCTATCTGGGCCCAACTCATTGGTGCACAACAGGAAGGAAATAATGAAGAAAAGCTCCAAGCTAGAGTAGCCCCACAGTCATTGAGTACAGTTTCTGTTTCCTTGATCACACCAAAAGCTGGAGAACCAAGCCTGAGATATCGATGAGGGAAGACACTGTGTTCTAGTCTGCTAGCTAACGACTGCCAGGGTGGTGTCAATCAAAAGCCTGTGCTCCAGAGCTGCTACCCGCGTTTCATTTTTCCCAATTGTAAAATCAGACAAATACTTCTTAACTGTTTGAACATGGTGTGAGACAGACATATAGAAAGCCAGTCATGTGTCACTTAGGAAGAGGATACATTCTGAGAAGTGAATTTTCAGGCATTTCATCATGCTGTGAACCTCAAAGAACTCTCCCCCAATCCTAGGTGGTGGATGTCAATCACTGGACATGGATATGACCTCTCAATACAATCAAGAGATATGGTAAATACAAGGTGTCTGAGGCTGTTTCTAGGACATGTGGTCCTGCAGTAATCCATTTTTATAAGTAGAAGCAAATCTACAAAGCAAACACACACACACACACACACACACAAACACACACACACACACACACTATAGTGCAGCAAATACATAAACCAGCAATAGTCAAAAGCTTTATGTACAGCAGTCATTGATACAGCTGATGGCAGAGATTTGTTGACAGTACCACAGTCACACAAGTCATGTGCCAGGAGGCAATGTTAAGGTGGATGACAATTTTGTAACCTCACCATTTTGGGATCCTTGGCAAATAAAACATTAAGATATGCATCATGACTACATTAACTAGATCATCTTTTTATGTTACTTAACACTAATATCCTGTAATAAGCACCTCAGAATCCTATGCTTATTCTATATTTCAAATGCTCATACAATTTACAGTAGTCAGAAATTGGCTGGGAAAGGCACTATGTCCTCTAGGAATACGTAAAAAAAAAAAAAAAAAATGTGCTCATCTATTAGAAAGCGCTGAATGAGCAAGTAGCGGTACCATCTGCATAATCCACTACAGTTTCATGAAAGAAATAAAGCAAGTTCCTAATTGGTGAGCATTAAAGTAACTTCTCAGTGGAGGAGTTCAAAACACAGACTGAAGGACAGTGGACTATCAGAAGGCAATTGCCTGGGTGACAGAGAGCACAAGTCTTATTAAGGGAGACTTCATAGGTGCATTCATCCATACAGAAGGGGCCAGCTTACAGCCACTGCCAAGAATCTCCCTCTTCAATCAGAAACTAACAAGAAGGAGCTGACAGAGAAAATGTGTATTGAAGATAGTGCCAATTATTAGTATTGCTTGCTAAGAGCTGTTTGACTTCACTTGGTGGATCTCCTGCAGGGTGGTCAGTTGGCTTTGTTTATTAAGATGGGAGGTAGGTCAAGGGTCCTGGGTCTGAACAATGAAGTGGAGAGTTTCTATTCTAGTTTTGGAGCAGTTACAAGTTAAGGAACAGAAATAAAAAAAAAAGGAAGACTACAGCATTACAAAAACAACCCAGGGAATGAATTGTCATGGACCAGCAGTGGCAGTGGCTATTAGCTTTGCCTACTGTGAATCCTAGGAAGTTACGACTCCTATAGACTCTAATTGATGGTACACCAAGAAGCTCCACCCCCTTTTATCCTACTCATTTTGCAGAACCAGAAATCCAGCCAGCACTTCACACACTACAAAGAGGTATACAAAGAGTGAAATGTGCTTGAAGCACCTTCCAGTCTGATACATTCCTATTTTAAAAGTCCTTTGAGCTGTCTGTCAAGGCTATTAGCTCTGATCTGACCACAGCTTTCATCACGAGAAGAGACGAGTCTCCCCTGGCCACTGCTTCACCTGCTCTCCATCACTCTCAGGCAGCGTGTAGGGAGGCCTGAGAGTTCTTGCAGTTCCAGGTGCTCCTTCATTCTTCTGAGACCACCCAGAAAGGCACTCCTCACAGGAAACTTTCTTCCTGCTCTCAGAGGAGCTATCCACTTCAACAACTCCCAAGTTCCACAAACACTCTGTGTTCAGTTTTGCAGTATTTGTTCCTGACCACAAATTCATAGGCCAGGAAATACACAGTCATTTATAGGAAAAAGATAAAAGCTTAGGGATACAAAGTAACAGAGGGTATTATTTTTTTTTCTTATCTCCTTGCATAGAACTCTCTCACAGACACATTTTTTAAATATGCAATACTAATACAAATTTTAATGTTGGAAAATGACTTCCACGAATTCATCTGGTAGTGACTTCTTATCCTGGGATGAGAGAACAGCCTTGGAGCCACAGCTGATAGACTAGGATCCCTTAGTGGATCCCTTTTCTCTGGAAACCCCCAAGATTGCTTACCTCTGGAATGTACTGCTTTGGAATCCCACGGAGGCTACAGTAGTATTGGAGATGTTCCCAGCCAGTCAGGAGCTCATCCAGGGCATCCTGCTGTGGACAGTAGCCAAAGAGGATGCCCACTTTGCCAGCAGAAGTCAGATCCACCATATCTCTGCACACACAAGTAGAACAGGCTGACAAAAGGCTTTATAAATATATATCAAGACATCCCTTAGATCTGACTCATGGAGATATATGTTTGGTTGTTTTTTTTTTTTTTTTTTTTTTGAGACAGTGTTTCTCTGTGTAGCTTTTCCCCTTTCCTGGAACTCACTCTGTAACCCAAGCTGACCTTGAACTCACAGGTATCTGCCTGCCTCTGCTTCCCAAGTGCTGGGATATATTGTTTATAATCAAAGAAATAAAACTTACCTGAAGATCAGAGGACAGAGCGAGTCACAGAGTTAGCCATAGAGGTTCAGGCAGTTGTAGACTGCCTGGTATAAGAAATACAGAGCCAAATACAGGGGTGCAAGCTATAGATATCAGAGCAATAGTGATAGCCACCAAACTAATCTTAGCTCACCACACTGCCATCACTTCCCAAGAGAACTTCTTTCTGTCTAACCTGTGCTTTTATTGCCTTCCTGTTCTGCCTTCTCATTGGCTCTTAACCTAGTCACCTCACTTCCTCATCACTGCCTGTTTATTCAGACCTCCATGTCTCTGTGGTTGATACTGGGATTAAAGGCATGTGTCATCACACTTGGCTGTGCCCTTGAACACATAGAGACTCTGCCTGCCATGTGACCGGATTAAGGGTGTGGGCTACCACTACCTGACTTCTGTTTATGGCTGGCTATGACCTCTGATCTCCATCAAACTTTATTTATTAACATACAAATAAAATATCACATTTCAGCACAAATAAAATATCACAACAGGCAGTGGTGTCACACACCTTTAATCCTAGCACCCAGGAGGCAGAGATCCATCTGGACCTTTGTGAGTTCAAGGTCACACTAGGCTACATGAGATTAATCCAGTCTAAGAAAGAAACAGAGCCAGGCAGTGGTGGCACACACCTTTAACCCTAGTATTTGGGAAGCTCACATACCATTAATCCCAGCACTAGGAAGGTTGAGATAGGAAGTGAAATGGCTGGGCAGAGAAAAGCATATAAGGTAGGAGGAGACAGGAATTCAGGCCCTTTGTGGCTGAGGACTCAGGAGCATTCAGTCTTAGGATCCATGGAGACAGGATTGGCTGAGGAGATGGCAAGGTGAGAAGTGGCTGTAGCTTGTCTCCTCTGATCTTTCTGCATTTACCCCAATATCTGGCTCCAGGTTTTTATTATAAGACCATTTAGGATTCTGGCAACACTGACTCATCCATCTCAATTGTTCTACTGTGTTTCCTATAGCTAACAATTTTGCACAAACTATTTTCATCTAATGACAAATGAAGGGTACCAGAAAATGCCACACCAAAATGTGTATTTTGGCACATGGACTATTCAGCTAAAGGTAACAGCTTACTTAAACCAGCAAACTCTGAGAAAGCTATTTTATCTTTCACCAGCTCCATAATAAAGAGTTCACAAACTTCCCCTTTGTAAAGGACATGCCAACTTGCAAAGATATCTCTGCACTTGCTTCTTACAGTGACTGCTCTGCTCACCTAGAAATATAAGGAGAAGAGGTGAATTTACCAGACACTTTCTCTCTTCTCCAGAACTCACCTTCTCACCCAAAGCTCCAAACCCCTTTCCATTTGATAATACCTGTGATAAGCCTTTCTCTTCTAATCCATCATTTGATCCTTCCTCTCTTCTGCCCTTCTGTGGTGGTTTAAATGAAAATGGCCCCCAAAGGGAGTGGTACTATTAGGAGCTGTGGCTTTGTTGGAGTAGATATGGCCTTGTTAGAGGAAGTGTGTCACTGTGGGGTTGGGCTTTGAAGTCTCTTCTGCTCAAGCTTTGCTCAGTGTGACCCTAAGATCATTTCCTGTTGCCTGCAAGATGTAGGACTCTCAGCTACTTCACCAGCACCATGTCTGTGTGCATGCCACTGTGTTCCCCACCATAATGATAATGGACTGACCCTCTGAAATTGTAATCCAGCCACCCCAATTGTAAGAGTACATTATAAGAGTAGTCATGGTGTCTCTTCACAGAAATAGAAAGCCTAACTAAGAAACCTTCCTTCCATCTTTTCTTTTCCATTAGTTTCTTTTTCTATAGTTACATATATATGTATATATATAATTACATATAATGCATAATTATTCTTTGTAAACCTCTTGTTTGTATATATGCAATTAAATATGCCTTTGTTGGTTTAATTACCAGGGCCATAGCAAAGAACCTAAGATGGTAGAGTACAAAACTTTCTTTCCTCCCAGTAGCAACCCATGAGTCCAGCATACTCATGGGTTTATGTGTGTATGAATGTGTAGGTGTGTATATGTGTGTGTAGGTGTATGTGTATATGTGTGTCTGTCACTGAGCTTCATATTTAGCACATATGTTCTTAATAAATGGCTATCACAGTAATATTTCCACAAAAAACTACTGTAAATAATTAATGTATCAACCCTTAAAATTTCAGTTAAAGGTTTTATAATTCAATTTAATTATAACAAGTGTACATAAACTTTCACTGAATATATGAAAAGTAGAAAGAGTTAACAGGCCCAATTGCAAAGGTCATCACAAGCTTCCATACGTCACTGTCCTCCCTTTCACTGTGCTACCATTGGGATGGACGCGCACCAACGTGACAGACTTGCTATGACTGATTGCTGTGGATATTGCTCTGTATTAATAAAATGCTGATTGGCCAGTAGCCAGGCAGGAAGTAGGCAGGACAAGCAGAGAAGAGAATTCTGGGAACAGGAAGGCTGAGTCAGGAGACACTGCCAGCTGCTGCCATGAGTACCAACATGTAAGATCCTGGTAAGCCATGAGCCATGTAGCAAGGTATAGATTTATAGAAATGGGTTAATTTAAGAACTAGATAGCTAGAAGCCTGAGCCATTAGGCCAAACAGTTTAAATAATATGAGTCTGTGCATATATTTTATAAGTGGGCTGCGGGACTGCCAGGGCTTGGTGGGAGATCGAGAGAAACTTTCCAGTTACAACTGATCTAACAGCTAAGTCCAGCATGTAGGGCAGGTTTGTACTGTGTGCTCTAGTTTTATTTCACAGTGTGCCCTGTCAGGTACCCACCAGTGACAGGACCAGCAAGACTAATCTCACTCACTTCCAGTCTAACAAACCCTTTCTAGTCTTCATGCCAAGCTTCAGGAGCATTGATGTTCTTGTGTTTTGTGACTTTACCTCTGTCAGAATGTCACAGAGTTGAAAGCATGCCATGGATGCTTTCACTTAACAACATACACTTAAGCTTACTTCATGCTTATTAGGATCCTGCCTTCACTCCTTGGGATCTTGTGTCTTATGCCATCAATGGGCACTGGTGACTACATAAGCACAGCATGGTCACACAATCTGCACCTTTAAAAAGCCACATGTGGACCCCGCCCTCTCCCTCTGTTCTCTCTCTCTCTCTGCTCTTCCCTCTCTCTCTGTTCCCTCTCTGCTCCCTGCCCTCTGCTCTGCTCCTTCCATCTTTCTTTCTCCCCAGGCCTGGCTCTTCCCCCTCCTATTCCCTCCTTCCTTCTAATAAAGCTCTTTGTAACTCTGGTAGTTGTGGCCATGTCCAGTGACTTTTCTGCCAGTAGCCAGCACTACCACCAGCGCCATTTACATATCAGTGCTCTCCAGGATGCATGTGAAACCCCTGAATTTAGACTTTGGAAGCTAGTCTTCTAAGCAATGGTATTAAGAGGTAGTACCTTTAAAAGAAGGATTAGGTCATAAACACTGGGATCTCAAAAAGCAGGTGATTGTGATATTTAATAAGAATCAACTTGACTGAATTAAGAATAATAATAAAAGAGGTCATGCATTTGAAATAAGTAATGAGGAGTATTTTAGGAGGGTTGAGGTGGGGAGAAATAGTGTAATTATATTCTAATTAAAAAAACAAAAAGGAAAAATAATAATAATAAATAAATTAGATCTATAGACATTGGGAAAGTGTTACTTCTGAGTGTGTCTGCGAGAGTGTTTCCAGAAAAGCCCTGGTTCAGGGAAGCACACTTAAAGCAGCAGGTTACCATCCCACCTGCTTGAGAGTCAGATGAAACAGCGAGACAAAAGAAATGAATTCACCTTTCTCTCTCTTCCTCTCTCTCCCCTCTCTCTCCTCCTCCTTCCCTCCATCTTTTTCTTCCTTGTTTCTTCCCTCTTCTTCTCTCCTTGTCTCTTCCCCTCTCATCTTCCCTCCCATCCTTTCCTTCCCTGAGCTGGTATACCCTTTCCCTTTTCCCTCTGGCATGAGAGCACTGTGAGAACACTCTGGACTTTAGAGGGCAGAGGTAGAACCAGCTGATCACTGGGTTTTCAGATGAGAACTACAACACCAATTTCCTTGGCTCTGGGTTTGAGGACTTGAACTGAATCACTCTACTGGCACCCCTGAGTCTCCACTTTATGAATGGCAAATAGCTTGTTGTAGGACTTCTCAGGCTCCATAATCACATGGGCAAATTCTCGCAATAGAATATATCTCCTCTCTCTTCTTTCCCCTCTTCCCTCCTTCCTCTTCCTTCCCTACCATACCTTAAAGTATTCTGACTGGTTCTTTATCCTTATAAAGGCCACCTGGGGCGAAATCATAGTACAGCTCTTCCTTCTACCATGGAAAAACAGCAATAAATCCTCATCTCTAAAGCAGGCAGTCTTCACCCAACCCATGTCTGGTAGGATCTTCTTCCTCTAGTGTGCAATAATACTGTGATTGTTTCACAATCATTCTCATGATGTGTGTGTCCTTTACTCATTCTTGCATAGGAAATGAGACTGTCAAGGAGGATGTCCTCTTGAATTTGTAGTCTGATAAACAATGAATACATTTTACATCATGACTCACCACAGGGTATTTGTTTGTCTCATGCAAAAATGCAAAGGTTGAATGAAAATATAAGTTTCAAGAATCCTTGTATATTTAGTTACTAACTTGGGAAAACCTAATAGGGAGATAACTCAATAGAATTATATACGTATGTATATTTATAATCATGTTTGTGTATGTGTGTGTTATCTGTAGTTGCAAGCATGTTAGTTTAAATTCATTATCAGAGTTGAGGTCAATCTGGGATTTGGTTTTTTGAAAGCCTAAAATGTTTTATAACTAAAAGGAAATCAAATACTTAATTAAAACTATTCAGAGAGTCTTGGCCCATGAAACATTGACAACTGGATCAAATGCAGGACACCTCCAGGTAAAGTGTAGCAATGGTACCAGTGGTAGGCATGGGTCCAAAGAGAAGGAAACTTCATTGTGATAAGAAATGTGGTCTCATCTTCCTGAAACTCAGGTCATTGTGACAGATGACAATGAGATGCGGAAAATGGTTCCTGAGAGGCTAAGGTGCTAAGCAGAACTGATATTATTCTTTAGAGATAAAAAGAAGATGTGGGTCTACAGAGTCAGACAAGGCCAGATGAGCCCATACACAGGAGAAAATGAAGGGAATCTGTAACTGAGGCTCTCTTACCTGGGGACAGTGATGGGAGGGACATAAGAAAATGACAGCCTAGTGTCCCAATCCCACCAAACGCAAAACTCCTCTGTGAAGTGGGATCACTAGATACTAATGGAAACAGCAGTGGTAAAGGCATCAGCCATGATGAAACCTTGCCCTTGAAATTTATGCAAGGAATTAGAGCTTGTTACTATGGATAATTGAGTCAAATGGAAAATCCAGGAAGTTCAAACTTGTTTACTTGATCTCAATATTTGAGAAATGTAATGCTTTATAAGCTCTGTGCAACCTCAAATATTTTACTATCACTACAGAAAATATTAGAAAGAATTATTTTTCCTTTTACCAAAAAGGTTTAGTAAAAAAAAAAAAATATGGACTATCTTGATCTGGAACAAAAAAGAAATGAGACAAAGTAAACCTATATCATAAGGAATAGCAGAACAAAGATTAAAGGAATAGATAAAATAGAAAAGACAAAATAACAACAAAAACCTTCAAAGACACAAGTTAATTCTTGGAGAAACAAAAACTCCAAACTTAGCTACACTGGCCAAGAAAAATAAAAATAAAACAAATAGCAACAACAATAACAAACAAAGATTCACATGATAAAATTGCAACAAACATTTCTATTATGATATAGAAGCAAAGAGGTTTATGGTAAAGCAGTACTCAAATCCTTGTGGGGATAAATTCATAGTGGATGAACAGGTACCTAAGAATAAACAAACAACTGAATTGTTTGGATGGGGTAAAACAAACTTTTTTTAATCAGGTGCACAAGGAATTAGGTTGAACAAGAACTCTTTAAAGTGCTCCAATTTAACCCCAGGACCAACCAAATAATTTCAGTAGTGAGTTCTAATGAATGTTTGAAGACAAACATCAATCCTTCAGTCTGTTTCAAACAAAGAAAAGACAAATACAACTCTGAGCAAATTTCCTAAAAATCCTAACAGCCTGGTAATGGATCCAAGGACATGAGAAGGAAAGAAAAGTCTGTGATTTATTAGAACTGTAGACATACGAATTCTTGCAAAATGCACACTCTCATCAACTAACAATGGGGTTATGCCCCAGTAAACTAAATGTGAACTGAAAATATCATAAATCAAAAATGCTTTTACTGCCAGCTGTGTTGACACATTTCAATAAGTCTAGCACTTCAGAGGTAAAGGCAAGACAATCATGAGCTCAAGACCAGCCTGGGCTATTTATCAAGCTCCAGTCTATTGTAAGAAGATTCTGCTCCAGGGATGGGAGGGGGGAATGCATTACTACTTTTCAATTGCTCAATGAATGAACAAAATAGCTCCAACTGGTCTACCTTAAACATTTTTAGTACTCAAATTAGCCTACAGTTGAGCACTGTGGAAGTATTATTACTGCATATTATTAGCCTTGGAAGAGATGAAAATTCAAAATATAGTTTCTAATGAATGCATATTTCTTTTGGACCATCATAGAATTGAAAAACTATGTTTGGAATCTAGTAAGTAGGAAACCATGTGTACAAGTAAATCAACCCCAGTAATACTCAAGGAAAAATAGATATAAGAAAGTAAGATAAACCCAAGGAAGACAAAGTTAGTTCAGTATGCTAAAATTAATCCTTATATACTGAATTAATAAAGGACAAACACCATTTAAAAATACCACATTTGACAAAATCTCAATTAGAAATAAAACAGGTTTATTATATGATACTATCTATAGGAACTTCTCCATTTATATGGTCCATGTATATAGATAGACAGATCTATAGAGGCAAAAATAGATTCATGATAATTGATGGCCAGGGAAGGGACTGGCGAAGGAGAAAGACTAATGTGTGCAGAGTCTATTTAGAAGGTGATAAAAAATATTCTGAGGTTAAATACTAAAAATCATCATGCATCCATGGTTCTACCATGGCTGGGGACTGTGCTGAAGTCCAGCTACATTGCCACCAAAGGTCACCTAGAGGCCAAGGTTAGGGCCAAATCCATTCCCACCTGAGTGGCCAGTCCCTCTACCCAGAGCCAGGATGTTGACCTGCCCCAAGCTGCTGCTGAGGGCAATGTGTGGATCCATGGTCCAGCTGTAGCTGGGGTCTGTGTGAATGTCTGTGGCCTGTGTCCTCTCAGGAGGCCATAAGAACCATGTGAGATGCAGAGGGCCATGCTGAGCTGGCCACACCCTTTGCTAGCCCTGGAAAAGCTAGCTTTACCTCTTACTGGACCCTATAACAGGAGAGCTGGCCCCTGCGCGCTGGAGAGATGGCCCCCACCCCTCACCAAAGCCAAGGTGAACCGACCCTGAGGGCATACGTCTAGGGGAGCTGACTCCACCCCTTCACCTGAGGTAGGTGGCCCCAGGAGCCCTGGACTGAGCTTCCATCCAGGCCCACAGCCTGTCCTTGGGTTGACCCACCTTAGCATCTACCCCATCTAGGACCTGCTGGAGTGACCTAGTGAAGGGAACCTATCCTGTGGAATGAAACCCACAAGATCTCCAAGACTTGTGGCATCCACAGGATATCCAGAGGAGTTCTGATGAGGATTAATTGATGATGGTATACCAGAAATCAGAGGCCTTGAACCAGACCGGTGACTCATTGCAATAAATATTTGCCAGTAAAACAAATGAAACAAAGAAATATACTATATGGTAGGCTGAAGCCTCCTTTGCTGCCAGGACAAACAAAGAGATGTTGGAGAAGCAGGAAAGAAGAGATTTTTCTGTTGTTGATTTTGTCTTGTTTTGGTTTGGTTTGGTTTTGCTTTGGCTCTTGTTTGCTTGCTTGCTTACTTTGATTTGTTTCCTTATGTGTGTATGGGGAGGTGTGCTCTGGATAAGGGAGGGATTTGGGGGGACTTGAAGGTGAAAAGAATTGGGGTGTATGATGTGAAACTCCAAAAGAGTCAATAAAGAAGTTTTTTTTAAAAAAAAAAAAAAACCATCATGCATTTTTATGAATATAACCATTTCAATGTTACACTTAAGATTATAAATTCTGAAGTATGTAGATTTAATCAAAATTAACCAAAACATGGGGGAAGCAAGGAGTGGGTACTGAGAGAAGGAGAGGTAGGGGGAACTGTGGTTGGTATGTAAAATTTGAAAATAACTTTTTTAAATTAAAAAAAAGATCAGTACACAATGTTCTATAGAAGTATTTGTATCCCTTCATACCTGCATTATATAGATGGTTCTTCATGCTTGTACCAATAATGCTCATTCCAATACTTGTCAATAGTATGAAGGAAAAAAATCATCATAGCATGCAACAGTGTGGGTACTAATTACTTCACCAGTGGAAATTATGGAAAAGAAGCTTCTCATAAAAGACTTATTGAGTAGCCAGCCAATAACTGGTCCAATTTGAGGCCAACACCACAAAAGGGAGCCCATGACTAAAAGTGCCTGGAGGGTCAGGAACCAGATCAGATGTTGGATAACCCAGACACCCAGGATAAAATCAAACATAGCTAGCAAAAAAAAAAAAAAAAAAAAAAAAAAAAAAAAAAAAAAAAAAAAAAAAAAAACTATAATCAATGAAATGATTTCTAATGATATTCTGCTATACTCATAGATCAGTGCCTAGCCTAATTATCATCAGAGAGGCTTTATTAAGCAACAGATAGGATCAGATGCAGAGACCCACAGCCAAACATTAGGTGCAACTCAAGGAGCCCCACAGAAGAGGGGAAGGAAAGATTGTAGGAGCCAGAGGATTCAAGGACACCATGAGAACATGGCCACAGAATCAACTAAGCAGGGCTCATAGGGGATCCCAGAGACTGAAGCAGCAATCACAGAGTCTTCATGTGTCTGAGACAGGTCTCTTGAACATATATTATGGTTGCTAGCTTGGTGTTCTTGAGGGACTCCTAACAGTGCGAGAGCAGGGTATCTCTGACTCTTTTACCTGCTCTTGGGACCCTTTTCTTCCTACTGAGTTGCCTATCCAGCCTTGATAGGAGGGTATTTGCCTAGTCTTATTGTAACTTGTTGTGCCATGTTTGGTTGATAACTGTGGGAGGCCTGGTCTTTTCTGAAGGGAAAGGGAGGAGGAATGGATCTGGAGGAGAGGCAAGAAGTTGGTGGGGGGGGGGTTGCTCGGAGGAGTGAAGAGAGGGCAAACTGTGGTCAGGAAGTAATATATGAGAGAAGAATAAATTTAAGAAAATCACATTCTAATTTAAGAGGAACTGTAGTCGGGATGTAATGTATGAGAGAAGAATAAATTTTGAAAAACTAGTTTAAGAGATGTCTCCTGTTACTACAATAAACATGTTATTTTGACCACAATACATGTGATTTATAAAGTTAAAAAAGGAAGCTGTGAAGAAAATTAATAGAAAAGTAACATTTCAAATAAAGTATTGATTTCAAGAGAAAACCTGTTTTAAAAAAGAGTAAGAACATACAGAGGAAAACATTAAAGATATAGAAATGAACAACAGAACTTCTAGGACTGGACAGCATAGTGTCTAGAATAAAACAGCTCATGGGAATGAGAATAATTAAAGGCCCCAGGTACTAGAAAAGGAGCTGGAAACAGAACAAGAAAAATTCAGACAAGCATGAATGCAGAAAGAACAAGGAAAGAAAACAGCTCCACAGTTGCCTGTGTGTAACCACAGTATCATAAAGAGAAGGGGGACAAGAAAGGACATGGATTTGAACAAATAATTTACACATTTGAAGGCAACTATGGTGTGCTACCCAAACCCAACAAAACCCAAATAGGATAAACACAAAGAACCCACATTTAGAACATCTGTGCCGAATGACTAGAAATAAAATCTTCTCTTTAAAAAAAAATGAAAAAATTATAATTTCATTTTAATTGAACCTACAGCAAAAATAATCTATGATAGTTAGTCAAGAGAATATTTGGTTTGAAGGAGAAAGTGACAGAGATTCTGAGGACCATTCATTAACATATTTCCTGGTAATGGTTATAAAATACATAACATTATAAATATTCACCAAATTATATAATTATTATGTGAAGGAATTATGTGGCTTAATTTTAAAGTTAATGTTTTAAGGATTGTTGCTAACATCTGTGTGTTAATTTGTAAAACATCTGCCTCAATCTTTGAAGTTAAGAAGGTTTTACTAAGATTCTTCTATAGTTGTCAACTTCAAAGCACTCAGGCAATTAAAGATAGGTTTCATTTAACTCTCTGACCAACTTGGAGATATGGAACACACATATTCAATATTCTCATTGTTACAGACTCCAGACACTTTCTGCCTCTGTCCTGTCCTTGGTCAGTATGTACTCTCTGTATTTGATATTGTTGAGCTCTAGAACATGGAAATAGCTTGGTACAGGTGAACCAGTGTACTCCTGGGACCCAGCTACAGAATGAGCCTGCTATCTTCTTATCGTCACAGGTACCATTACCCCTTGCAGTGATGGCTGCTTTATTTCTACTCAGATACTATAAAACTAAGATCATGATTTCACAATGAACCAAAGCAGAGAAGTTTTTTTCCATATTCCCAGAGCAGGGCATGTTCCTTCTGATGTGCAGTTAAAATTGTTGCATTTCCTTTGTAGTTAGTAGAAGCTCCTTATTGGATAACACTTTCTTACAGGACAAAAAAAATATATTTTTTTCTGTTTTATTTAAAAAAAAAATACTTTAGATAAAACTCAGGGCTTTCAAAATACTAGGCAAGTGCTTTACTACTGAGCTATACCCCAAGCCCCAAGATGTGCAGCAGTTACTCTGAAATGATATCTACATTTGCAAATAGTTTGGTAGATTGTGTGTAGAGAAGATGCACAGTCTATTGCACTACAGCACAGCCAGCACTCAAGCCACACTAGTGGCGTGCCAAGTCAAGCATACTGCATTTTTCCTACCTGCATTTCATTAGCTTGATTTTTTGATATCTTATTTATTTTTATTCTGCATGTATAAACATTTTGCCTAAATGTATGTCTATGCATGCAGTGTCAACAGAAGCTAGAAAAGGGTATCAGATGCGTTGGAACTGGAGTTATAGATGGTGGTGAGCTGCCATGTGGGCACTGGGGAAAGAAACCTCTAAGAAAGCAGTCAGTGGTCTTAACTGCTGAACAATCTCTCTGGGCCCTCTATAACATTTTTCTTATCTGAATTTTGGGCAAAGTAAGGATTTAGGAAGATCAAGAACTATAGTTAAAGTCTGGGTGATCAGAACCGCTTTTCAGTAGTGTGGTACGCTGGTCTGTGTGGAGACACCATAGGTACAGTCTTTTGCAGATCTAAATACAAAAGGATGTGGTAGGTGAATGCAGCTTGAGCAAAGCAGGAGTTAATGGCCCATCCAGAGATCATCTTAGCTGAAGAAGATGAGCTTATTTATTTAAGTCCTTTCATCTAACTCCAAGGGATGCTAACCACACACTTCTTAAATCAGAATCACCGTCAGTCATATTTATGCTATTAGAAAATGTCCCCATCCATTTCATAGTTTCCACACGTTTGCACTTGGTTATCTCAGCCTAATAGAGAAGGTCATAACATTCTGTATGCTTTATGCTTCAGCACCACTTGGAAAGACAAGACATTTTTCAGTGTTGGATCTGACATAAAAATGAACTTCAAGTGGCTTTTATCATGATGCATTCCAACTGGCTTTTTTCTCTTTAATTAATGGCACAACAGTTCAAAAAACCCTAGAAATTAAATACAAACTCAGAAGAACACTCTGAGAGGTCTTTGCCAAGAACCTTCTCACTCCAGGCATTTAATTTCCTTTATATTATCAGCAGTCTGTAAACTGTCAAATAGTTAATGAGAGCAAAAGGCTGTTCAGTGGACCTAGCATGATTTGCTTTCCAGCATTTCAGCATTTGCACCTTGCTTGCTTTTCAAACACTTGCTTAACCTTTCCAATGCCCACATTTATCTACAGGTTTAACCCCAAATTTGCCATACACTTTATGTTCAGGTAACCAGGTCTGATCTGATGGAGTGTTATGTGTGTCTTCACAGATGCCACAAAGTAACTGAAACTATATGACCAGGCTTCAGAGAGCTGTACCCTCAATAGTAGTTTGATACTGTTTCAAAGAGAATATGGTATATCCATGATGCTTTGCTTATTAAATATAGATCAAGAATATATAACTTAAGGCTGGAATGCATTCAGATCCTAGGTTTAAGGTACAACTCACACATACACCACCTGTGTTCTCATCTAAGACAGGTAGATTTTCTCAAGTCTCTTAGATAGGTAATTAAATATGAATATACATGCAATAGGAAAGTGCAGTCACTCTTTCAGGGGGTATTTAAACTCTAACTATTTCTGCATTTAACTCCTGTGAACATAGCTAAGAGAAAATACACTAAACTAATTAAATAATCCTTTTAATATAGGGAAGTCATAAACAATAACATTTTCACATTGCTGATGTTTTTCCTGCTATCCCATCAAGAGAATACTATAAATCTGGGAGCAACAAAACATCTCATTAAATTATGCATATGCTTTTTGAATATCAGTTGCAAATTTTCCCATGTGCATTAATTACTGTTCCATTGCTCTAACAAAATACCATGACCAAAGCCAAATTACATAAGGAAAAGTTTATTTTAGCTAATGGTTTTGGGTGGATAGTACATAATAGCAGAGAAAGCATGGTGGCAGGTAAGATCAGGCAGCTGAGAGATCTTTGTTTTGACCACACACAGGAAGCAGAGAGCACAAATGGGAAGTGAGGTGAGGCTATAAGCCCTCACAGCCCACCCCAAGTGCCATGCTTCCTCCCACAAGGCTGCACCTTCTAAAGGTTCCATAGACTCCCAAACAGTAATGCTAATTGGAAACCAGCATTTAAAAACAAGTGAGATGTGAGGAACATTTTATACTCTCTAATATCTTACTAAAGAGAAGACTAGGTTAATATCTCATAGACATATCTTACAAGAAAAAATAAAGATTAATATGCATATCACCTTTTACTCTGTTACAGAATTTTATGGTCTGTTTCTGTGAATCAAGATGTCATCACTTAGTGACACATGAAGGCTGACTTAGAAAATATTAACTTAGTTCCAGTATCTCAGCACCCTTAAGCTAAAAGTACTCCTTCTTGAGGTCAGTGTTAGGGGTTATACAAAGTTATTATCACATTTAACAGTATCTAAAGAAAAAAAACCTGAATGTCACTATTGATGCAGTAGTTTTCAGAACTACATCACACACACACACACACACACACACATATTATTTCCAAAAATATATTATCCAGATTCAGATTATCATATACATATTACTAGTTATACAATAGATACTGCCAAGACAGTTTATTTATTTGTTTTTTTTTAATTATGAGTGTGTGTGTTTGTGTATGTATGTGTGTACGTGCACATGAGCACAGTGTCTGTGGAGGCCAGAAGAGGGCATTAGATCTTCTCCAGCTAGAGTTACAGATGATATGAGCTGTCTGATAAGGGTACTGGGAAGTAAGGCTGGTTCCTCTACAAGAGCAGTTTGTGCTCTTAATCACAGAAGCATTTCTCTAGCCCCAAGAAGTTTCCTAAACTTTAAATGCCTGGTTTTGAATAGTATCAAATTTAAAATTACAGGAAGACCTTTCACATAAAGAAACAAAGTTATCATTTATCAAAAACCAGGAGATTGAAAAAGGCATTTCAACTACTCTGCACCTGCTTGCTTAACACTTCAATGTTGAAACAGAGCCAGGGAAATCAAGATTCTTGTTTTCATTAAAATGGAATATAAAAAGTCCTACATTAGGGGCTACATATGGCTCAGTGGCTAAGAGTGTGTATTGCACTTGTAGATGGCTCAGTTCCCAATACCCACTGGGCAGTTCACAAACATATAATTCCAGATCTAGGGGAATCCAATGCCTCTAGCCTCTCTGGGTACCTGCACACATGTGCATATACCCACAAAGAGATGCAAACATATACACACAATTATAAAATTAAACCTTTAAGAAATTCTATACAAGAAGTATATATTAGTAAACTTTTGTTACTATACAAAAATATCTACACCATCAATGTAACAAAATGGAAGGTTATTTTGGTGCAAAGCTTTGGAGCTTTCAGTCTGTGACAAATTGGCTCATTGTTTTGAACTTTGGTGATGCATCATGATGGGAGAATATGGCAACATACAACCATTCACCTCCTAACAAGAAAACCAGAAAAGAAAGTAGAGGCCAGGGTCCCTCTGTCTCCTTCAAGGATACACCTCAAAGAACAGAAGACCTCCTACTTTTCAAACTTCTTAAGAGTCTCACTATGTCCCAGAAACACGAAGCTGGAGACCAAGCTTTTCCACGGAGTCTTAGGAGAATGCTGAGGATCAAAACACTACCTACAGATCATTCTCTGTCCAGATCTCAGAGTGACTATTTAAAAGGCAAGTTGAAATTAAAGCTGATAAACAGCTTCATCTTTTGTTTATAAACTAGAGGTAAATATGAGACAGAATATTAAAATGCCTTGATTTACAGCATTCTTCAGCATCCCAAAGCTTTGCAAAGATTCCAATTTGCTTGTACTTGGAAAAAATCTAAGAAAAAGAATTTAAATTCAAGTTCATATTTTTTTCTGTAAAGTTTAAAGTGTATAGACACCAAACTAAAATTGTTAGGATGCTGCAAGATGATCTAACTTACAGGACCAGCATGATAAATGTAGACTGTTATTTAGTAGAATGTCACAGGAAGCTAGCTCTATATGTAAAATAATTGCAAACTATGAAATAATTTCATCACCTTTGAAAAACCACAATATTTTCATGTCATTACTAATGATGATACTAAACTCTTTTCATGCTAAATAAATTTGTCAACCATCTACTAAATTTTTGAATAACAAATCTTATATAAAAGTCATAACTTTGTGTCTATCAGTCTCAGAATATACACACATATTTTATTTTTCTGCCCAAAAAAGGACAAGAAAAAAGCACAAACTAGGATATATTTTTCCTCTTAAAAGAAAAGTACTACAGGGAAACCAAGACTAAACATGAAATAAAGTTTAAAAGTAAAAATTGTCTTCTAGCGTCCTTTATTTTCATGTTCTCAGCAAGCAGTCAACACTGAGTGCTTTAGAAACCCTGCTTCTAGTTTCTCACCTCTGTCCACACCTCATTCTGCTATCTCAGACCCTGTACATGAAGCTCCAGAGCCCGGCAGAGACGGTGTGCTCACTTCTACTTCTCTGTCCCTTCCATCGCTCACTTGTGCTTCATGTCTCTACTGTCCTCTGTCTACACATCTGGGAAGGAAAACCAGGCCTGTGGACAAGGGTTGTCACACTGACTCAGTCAGATTTTTACCCCCAACTGGATCCATGCTAAGAGTAACATGTCTAATGATTCTCTAAATTACCTAGAGAATAAAACAAAAACTAACCACAGTGTGATAGCTTGAGTAGGTGTGGTAATGTGATAATGTATAAATCTAAACCCAAGAGCATATTGTTAGGACAGAAAAGAACAAAAGTGTTAGTCTCCAGACTCAGGTTTGGGGGATTAAAAAATGTTTCACTGCTGTTTCTTGAAAGTCAAACTTTTAGAAAATTCAAAGGAACATCACACAATCAACTTGGATTACCATCGCAATGCAAGGGTGGTACTTAATTCACAACATTGGATATTTCATTGAAGAAGATTAAATATACATTTATAACTTTTGTCGTCTGAATTGTATCAAAATGATGGTTCACCCTCCAGAGAGGCAGGTTGATGAGCCCCAGCCCTATGCCTAGAGTTTGGTTTAAGTTTTCAATGTTCAAGTATTAAGTAGAAACAAATAATCATGGAATATTAGTTATTTGATGGAAATAAGATAAGCAATATTTTAAAGACTGAAAATTGACAAAATCAGCATTAACTGTCACATTAAAATTTTTTTAAAACTAGTGATGAGGCCATAGCTTATCCAGAAAGTGCTTGCCTTGTGTGCATGAGACCCTGTGATCAATGTTGGGACTGAAAAAGAAAAAACTTTGTAAAAACATACTTAGTTTAATTATAGCTTTTAAGCATAATTCTGAAAATTCTAGTAAAATTAATCAACAAAATAATTTAAGTGTATGTAAATATTAGAAATTAGAAAGTAGTACCATCATTTTTGTCTCAAAAGTGGACATGTTAAATTAAGAAAAGACAAAGTGAAATAAATGAATTTCATAAAATAGTTGGTAAATTTAAAAATAAATATTAGTTTCCCTATATAGCCAATTTAAAATGTAATAGAAAAATCCAGTCATTACAATATGAATCAAATAAATAACAACAGATGGCCAGCAGAAACAATGGGTAGTATGTATCCTCTGAATGAAGTCTATAGGAAGCAGCTATTGTAAATGGGAAGTCAGGCTGCAGTCCTGAGTGATGAAGCTCAGGTTGGTACACGACCTGATTATCATAGCATTCTTTACATATTTCACAACAGGGAAATGCAGGTTACCTAATGGTAGAGACCTTTGCTTCATGTCAAGACTCATTATAAAACAGTCTATAAGAAGAGGGTAGAACTACAGCCAGAGAAAGTCAAATAAATTCAAAACTAAGACCACATATACATATATGAGTGTATATAAATATAACTTATTCTATAGTAAATACATCATATCACATCAGCAAAGACTTATTGTTCCATCAATGGTATTGCACTTTTTGGATAACTCTCTTAGAAGACTGAAATTCAAGTATTCTTTTGCTCTTTATATAATACAGGCTCAATATGGATTTAGTCAAATAAAAGCCAATAAAACATCTGAACTATTACCTTGGGTAAATTCCATTGTTGAGGTAAGAAAGCTTTCCTAAGCATTAGCCCACAGTTATAAATAAAACACACAAGCTAGAGATTAAGAATGTGACTGACTGAAAATGAAAACCTTGCTGATGTCATCACACTTCCATCACTAAAGAGAGACCCTCAGGATTAGATCTTTAGTAGCATAATTTCTTAGTAGCATGATTTGTTTTTAATAACAAACAAACAGTGTACAGATTATGTGTTGGTGGTTCTTTGAAGGGATTAATGGTGATTTTTTTTTTTGTCTTTTTTTCAGAATGCAGCGCTTCTGAAAGCAGCCTAAAAACAGAACAGGGTCACATTTGTCTTCACATTGTCAATAGATACAGAATTCTACATGGGGCAAGCTCAAGCATCTTAGTAACTAATAAAATGAGACTGAAAGAGAAAAGTGTGCAATAGAAAGTCCAGAAGAATAGGAAGTGATAATAAAAGAAAAGACAAAGAAGCTTTATTAGTCTCTGTGCTGTGAGTGGTTTCCCAGGATGCCAGTTACTGAACACTGAGAGTATAGTACAGATAATGTATACAGTGGCACATAGGTCACAGGCAGTGTTCCATGTCTGTTCCTGCCTGGGACATAAAGATGTCTGATCACTCCCAGCAAGGGGACCAATAGACCAAAGAAAGAATTCCATCCAAGCCCAGATTGGTGAACCAATACATTTGTTATCTGACAGGAGTCAGATGGGAAGCTACATAGGAGCATGGGTAACTCAAGGGCAGCTGCAGCACTGGAAAGTCCCACCCCAGCACCAGTGGCAACTTGTGAAGCTCATCCACAGAACAGTCCCCATGCCCAGCCAGCATTTCATCCCCCTCTACACTCTGGCATGCTCTTATACTACGTGCAGCTGAGAGGCACAAGGGAACAATAGCTATAATCTCAGATGAGGGATTGATGACACCCACAGTCTTCTACAAGGGAACACTAATCATCTCAATATAATTACTATAGACCATCACAGCAATGTTCCTTCATGATGGCTGTCATGTTACACAAGAGGAAAACAATCCTACAACAACATAGATAGATGAAATATAGATACTGTGATTCAGCCAGTGTCATCTATTTTAAAAATCAAAAAGGATGCACACACACATATACAAGCACACCTACATTCATGTTCTCTCTCTCTCTCTCTCTCTCTCTCTCTCTCTCTCTCTCTCTCTCTCTCTCTCTCTCTCTCTCTCTCTCTCTCACACACACACACACACACACACACACACACACACACACACACACATACTTTCAACAGATTTGTTGTCTGAAAAAGAAAACTAGAGGTACTACAGAGTCTAGAACAAAGAAAACTACATGACAAGCTAAATTTTCCATGAAAAAAAATCAGACTACTTTGGCAGCCATGCTACAGAAGGGGATGCTTTGATCCAACTAGCTGAGAACTTGAGGGGTGAACAGAGAAGGATTCCTGGTGGAGCAGGCTCTTACGGATCTACCAGGTGCTAATCTCACATTTCTCATAGTTCCTGCAAAGTATTAGCCTAATGGCAAAAATTTGCCAAGTGTTCATTATGTTTCAGACATAGATTATCTAGTACATTCAACATTTTGGTTGTGAGCCTAGTCTTTAAAGGCTGAAGTATCTCACCGGCCCTCTAATATACTCTGTATCAACCTTTGAGGAAAGTGCTTTTATCTCATTTTTAGGAATAGAAAACAAATGTTTAAAAGAGAAGTCATGGATTTCCCACAGCTCAGTAGAGGCAAAATCAAAGCTTAGGCCAAGACAAATCTCAAGGATCTAGTTCTAAATCATTATGCCACTGTGTCACCATATTCTAGGAAGCTGCTGTCATGAGGCATATGTAGAAGACCCCCAGCAGCTGCAGCAGGGTCCACTCTATGCACAGCAGTGCAATTGCTGTGCTTCAGATGTGGAAAGCACTGTTTCATAAATCTCATTCCTCCACAGAGTAGTCATACACAAAACTCATAGGAAAGTCAGGCCATTCCTGTCTAGTCATGATCCCACCCATCTGGGTCATATGCTCAATTCATCAGTGGAAATTCATAATTTTATTTTTAAGGGAAGAAAGAGCAAGCGAAGAGATCAGTATCCCATAAGCCTCCATTGATCTACAGGTTTCCACTAGATCCCACAGCCTGAAGAAGGTTCTACCACATGACAACAGAGCCACACTGAGGATAACGCATCTTTGAGGATGTTTAACATCCAAATCACAGCACCAATGCATATGAACATTACATGTGAGGAGTCAAAGCTTATTAGAATAAGTATATAAAACAATGACTATTAGGTAGAATAGTGCTGTTTGGTCATAGGAAAATAACCATGTTCTTAATAGCATCATTAAAGAGAATCATCGACTCAACCACACTAGACACTATTACCATAAACGTTAAAAAGGAGTACAAAGAAAGACAGTTGACAACAAGAAAATTTAGTTGCTAACAGTTCCAAACTAAGTGATTAAGTCAGATCTTGATGCCACTCTGGGCCACACAGTCTTCCCTTGTGAAATGAAAAAGACAAATCACTTACTATTAAACTAATACATTAGGCATTTTCACATACACATGTACATGGAGTCAATAAGTTGGGGACCACAGACCTAGGTGAATGGCATGTGTCTTTGGGTGGAGAGGACTGACAGGAAAGAACAAACACTAAAGTTCTTTGGTATCCTGCAGCACCACGGAAACTACCTTCTGGATACAAAAAGATGATAGCCTCAAATACACACATCTGGGGAACTCACAGTATAACAAAGTAAATAACTAATATCAAAACAGCATGATATTTTGACAGAGATATGGTCAATGTTCGGTCTTAGGAGAAACCTTGGAATAAAGCTTCTACGTGTTAGTAGAACCAACTATGCTTACCACTACTGAACCAGAAGAGCCCCTCAAGAAAAATGAGCATGTGGGCAACACTGATGTGTGCTAAGGAAGGCACTCAGAAATGCCATGCTTTGTTAGAGATGCCCTAGTTCCTAAGGATGGGAGCATCGGAAGACAAATTCCCACCAAGAGTACTTTCCATGAAGTGTCAAGCTTATATAACATACTAACTCTCATTTGCAGGTCAGATATCAACACGTAAATGCCACAAGATACAATACACAAACTTGCAGATAGCTTGTGGCATCAGAAAATGCATAGACAAAAAATAAGGTGCTTCATGCTTGTGTTAATCGCCTCCCACCCTCAGGCATTCACTCTGTTCATTAAAGAAAATGTAGTGCTATATTGGAAGAATCTTAGATAATAGCAGAATATAGATCTACAATAAACCAGGACCTCAGCTTGGCTTTTGTATTTAAAGTCTGGGAAAGGAAGTGATTTCTTCCAATATCCCTTTTTATTGAGCATTATCCCTTAATTAGCAAAATGCTTAAGGATAGTTCTCTGCCAAGAGACTTCCAGAATTTTCTTCATACTACTTTGTAATGAAGCATATTGCCCAAATTGATTTAATTATACTGACACACCCTTGCAGGGACATAGGAATTTATTTATTGGTGCAATACAATGTCCTATTGAAAAGTAATAAATTAGGAGACACATCCCTATGAGATGCCACCAGAATGTTATATTCTCAAGATATTTTCCATTAAAAATCACACACACAATGTTTCACTAAAATTCACATATACATATTTACCACTAAAAAAATCAAACACACACACACACACACACACACACACACACACACACACACACGAGCACATGTGTGCATTAGCCTTATTTGTTTTGAAAAAAATACAGTGTATGTTGGATAACAGAAAAACACACCATAATATAAATTATACTGGTAAGTTGTTATGTTCTGTCTGCACTTGTTCAGAGCAGACTCTAAGAATAAGGACCACTGCCTGTTTTCAGACTCAAGCATGTTATCTCCAGTGTCCCATGTTCTTATCCTGGGGCAGGTTGCTCTCCTGACACTGTGACACAGCCTAAGGGTATTGAAAGCATTGCCCCCTGAGAACAGTAAAAGGTAAATCATTTCTAACAGAGGTTCCTATGCCTGCAGTGGGAACAAAATGCCTGAAACTCATCTATGGAGGGGATGGAGAGGATGCTCTCCCTAGATCTCTCTCAGTGAGGAATTTCAGCATGACTGTTGAAGAAAGGCCTTATTTTTTTTTTACTGGATTTTGTAAACACCCACTTTGATGATGTCTTGCTCTTTCTCTCTCTCTAGCTTGCTCCTTGTTGTTTACTTGAAAGGCCCACTGGAGAGGGAACACTGTTCTATCTGGGACTCATAATTAGGAGGTCTTGACATTTGCCACCTCTGAGCTTCCCCAGTCATTTTTGGGGGCTGTTGCAAGTACCCAATTTGATGATACTATCAACTACTTGCTATTTGTTCTTTTAGATTTGTTTGCTACATATTTAATGCTTGTTCATTCAAAGCTGAAAACAGGAATATCAAGACCCTTAAAGACTGCTCTCTGAACAGAGCACACACCTAAGGCAATGTACTATAGAGACAGAGCAAATATGGACAAATAATATACACACCAAACTGAGCATTTCAATCCAAAACTGAGAACATACCTATGCATGCCTGTTCTGAGTGATCCCACTGAAAACCTGGGCAGCCCACCATGGGGGGGCAGTTAATGCACACTGGTGATCTTCACTGTGCCCACTGAAATCAGTGCTGACAGCTAAATGCAGGAGCCTTGTGCTGGTTTGCATTCCTGATCAAATAGTCACTGTGACAGACAGAACAGATACCATTATTTTTTTCTTTTCAAAGAATAAGATGGTACACTGTTCTGGGAAAGGACAATTTACATGAGACTATGATGATGTGGCAGACACATGACTGAGGACACACTGGCCTAGAAACCCTGTAGAATGCAGACAGGCAGTAGTAACGTGAAGACTGCTCACAAGTGCCAAAAGCCTGACACAGTGTCAGTCAAGGAGCTGGGGGAAATGAATGCAATGCCCATCACTGGGATTATGCAAGAGTTCACATACAGAAATGTGTCCAGACACACCCTCACGTGCGCACATAGGTATATAGAACTCTTTCTCAAAATTGGGCACTATAACCACTTAAAACTGCATGGATTTTCCCTTTACTATTTTCCTAATTCCATTTCAGCATTGTTAAACTTTCATCTACTTTAAAGAGGAAGAAAAAAACGACTCACAAGCAGCTCTGATGTGGTCAGTTTATGGCCAAAACTACACTAATGTGATCTGCAAGTCAAAAGGAGGATTGGGCCTTTGCAAGCAATATGTGAGCTCCGTGTATTTTTATTTTCGTATTGTACATGTTTATGGGAAGCAGACTCATTTGTATATAAATTCTACAGTGCTATGCTCATAAGCCTGAGCATTTTGATGATGCTATAGCAGTTAATAGTTATTGCTCACATGAATTCTGTAATAGTGGTCATTTACGAAAGGAGGAAACCACAGTCCAAACCTAACAGCTGCCCTAGTTGCATGTGTTAAGAGGCAGCAAGCTTCAGAAGTGCTGATCAAACTACCAAACCAAAGTCTGGTGTTTCCAAAGAATTTCTGTGCTGTTTACTATTTAATCGCCTCATAATCTAGTCCATAATTGTGGTGCAATATTTGGAAAATAAAGCCTGGATAAGAAACAAATGTAAGCTATAATTGCCCACCTCTATATCATGGCTGCTAACACACCAGCGTACTTTCATCCATGACATTCCTGTGCTGTACCCTGATGATACTCTGTCAGGCAAGGTGCTGTCCTGTGCTCAGAAACAGACTCTGTCACACGAATCCCTCCCCAGGCAATAATGGATGCCTTCTGTGTGCATATGTGCTGGCCCAAAAAGAAGAAGCTGATGAGCTCTGGAGTTGCAGCTGATGCTACTGAGAGGCTAATTGCCCCTTTCTTTAATTTACTTAAATGTTTTTTTTTTGTTTTTGTTTTTGTTTTGTTTTGTTTTGTTTTGAGACAGAGTTTCTCTGTGTAACAGTCCGGCTGTCTTCGTACTTAACTCTGTGGACCAGGCTGGCTTTGAACTCACAGAGAGCCGCCTGCCTCTGCCTCCCGAGCGCTGAGATTGAAGGTGTGTGCCACCGCCACCCAAATTTACTTAAATGTTATTTTCAATACCGGGGCATCTAGGGGCCGCTATCTTGAAGGCTGGGTCAAGCTCTTCCTCTTTTACTGCAATGTCTTTTCTTCTGCATTTTTAAATTTCTGTCTTCACATAGGGGATTTTGTTTTCATGATAAAATGTCATTATGAAATGCATCTTATTTTTATTCAAGAGAAGTATGTTTCCCTTGTTCTTAAGGAATCATCTGTTTTATTAACACTGGAAGTCTTCCAGCCATTATTTCATCAAGTGCTGTCCCTCTCTCCCTGTCTCCTCCATTTTCAGTCTAAGAGCTACTTAAACTCATGTTGGGCCTTATCATCCTTCTCTACTTATTTGTTACTTTTTAGATAGGCCCTGGTTGGCTTTGACCTCCAAGTGATAGATTCATCTTGGCATGGCCTAAGGAATGCTGGGATTGCAGGTATGAACCATCACACATGGCTTGGACCTTCCCTTTCCTTTTCAAATAACTACATTTTCATATTTTTCTATAAGTAGCATATAATTTTAACCCAATCATTATAGTTTTCTTTTATATTCAATAAACATCATTGTCAGTCTTAGAAATTATGCCATTTTCAAATATATTGTTTGTCCTGTTGCCATAATTTCCATACATTCTCTATACTGATTTTCTGGTATATTGCATTCTCTGTGTGACAATTCTTGTTTTTGTTCAATCTTTAATTTATATCCACAGAAGACAGGTGTCATGTGTGAACTGCAGTGTTTGATTTCATGTTCTCCTTTACTATTACTTTTTAAAAAGATAATTGAAAAACTTTGATGTAGGGGCTGTGTTTCAAAGAAGTTTCATATTTTCATCTTGAATATCCCAATGAGTGTATCAACATCGAGCCCATTTTTGTCAAATCAATTTATTTTTAACTTCCAAATAAAAATTGTGTGTCTCTGTCATGTATAACATCATGGAAATATGTACACATCAGGGAAAAACCTAGAACCTGTGTGCGTGATAGGCTTTCAGAAAATGTGGAACTGCTGGAGTCCAAACTAGAGTGTAAACCCAGAACTCCAAAGTGCTAGAGTTTTTTGTTTTTTCTAACTCAGCCCAGAGAGAAACGTTCAGGATTTTTCACCATCCTCCCATGTCACTGAGAGAATTTTCAGTACCTGCACCTTCAGGAAGGATGTGGCCCTTCAAAGACCCAGCTCATCAATTCCCCTGTGCAGAGCAGCAGTATACTACCCCAAACCTAGAGCATCAGTTCCACCCATGTCTCAGGCAGGTGTGATATCAACCCTGGCAGTTCCTCCGATCTATGAACATCTTCTTCCTACTTATGGCCTCAGGAGAGCACTTGTGAAATAGTTGGGTTAGGTTTTAATCTTACAATGCATACATGTTCCTGTTCCTTTAATCTTCTATCTTAACTTATTAAATATCATTTCACATACTTTAGACAAATACATAGTAAGAGCACAGTATCTTCTCACTTTCTGCTGGTATAGATAAGACAAAATTGATATTTTCATTCAGTCTTTCATTTGTTTCCATTCTTTTTCGGGGAAAAAAATTCTACAAGAAAAATTACTATTTCAAGCACTTTTTATACATATCACCATGTATTTTGTTACATATCACCATGATTATTTACTCTGTTTTACTATCTTCATGAAATTGTGGGTTACTTTTTAAATTTTTATGATGACAGATGAAAATACAAATGCCTGTTTCCCATTTTAATACTAATGATAGAAAGTACTTTTAAATATTGACTAGTCATTTTTCATGTTGTGCTAATTTTTTTAAAAAGTTATTATGTATGTGTATATGAATGTTCACATGTGAGTGCAGGTGTCTGGGGAGTCCAGGAAAGGACATCGGATGCCCTAGAGTTGGAGTTACAATTAGTTGTGAGCTGTCTGATATGGTGCTAGGAACTAAATTTGGGTCCTCTGCAAGAGCAGTACCCACCTAACCCCTGTGTCATCTCTCCAGGTCTTCTGCTGAATTCTCTTGTCTATTTTCTTTTGTATATGATTACTGTCTTTTCTCCTTAGATATTTTATATCACTATAATATTTTACACATGTCTATCAATCCTGCCTTAGTTAGTTAGTACTTGTGATATTGAAATTCAATGTTCTGGTGTATAAATATTTTAAATCTCCTATTTAAACACACCCAAACTTTATGTTATAAAGTTTATATTAATTGTTTAAGAAAAAATGCCCTCAGTGAGTAAAAGATATTCAGTCTATTGTCTCTCTGATTCCATGGATTAATATATCCAATTGGAAATGTACTATTTGTTACAAAAATCACACAATGCATTAAAATACCACTAAATGTCTATTAGCTTTCAAAAATGCCATGGTTAAACTCCTCTCTTCTTCTACATAAATTTTAGTGTTAAGCTCCCTCTACCCTTCTCAAAATCAAATAAATTTATCATTGGTCTATACAACTTTGTGAGAAAGAGTAATATGAAGTGTAGTAGAATATTATTTTAAGGTATGTAATTTTTATTTATGCTGCATTTGTTTAATTCTGTGAAATTGTCTTACTGTGCCTGTCTAGAACACCCGATGTCTAATAAAGAGCTGAGCGTCCAATGGCAAGGCAGGAGAAAGGAAAGGTGGGGCTGGAAGGCAGAGAGGATAAATTGAAAGAGAAATCTGGGAGGAGAAAAAAAGAGAGATCTAGGAGCCAGAGAAGGAGGCAGACATCAGGGGCCAGACACCCAGCTATACAGCAAGCCAGGGAGTAAGAAACAAAGGAAGGTATACAGGAATAGACAAAGATAAAAGTCCAGAGGCAAAAAAATAGGTGGGATAATTTAAAGTTAAGAAAAGCTGGCTAGAATCTTAGCCAAGCTAATGCCGGGTAATCATAATTAAGAATAAACCTCTATGTGTGACTTATTTGGGAGCTGGGTGGTGGGCCCCCAAAAGAGTAAAAACCTCCAACAACAATGAAGACTATTGGGTTTTCCACCTGCCAACATGATATATACTAATATATGACTATGTATTCAATCATGCTTATTACTCGTAAAATGTTATTTTGATATTCTGATAAACATCCACATAGACCATATTCCATATTCATGCATACTCAACACATGCTATTGCATTTAAATGTCTTTCCATTATATCTACTAACTCGAATATATTATGTGAAAAAGATGGCTATATAATTACTCTTATTTCACAGTTACGTTTTATAACAGTGACATAAATTCTAGAAAATTGCTAAATAATGATGTTAAGAGTCTATTCTCTATGGCTTGTCCTAGAGGGGTAAGCTCGACTGACTTACTCTAGTAGTTACTCGAGGAGTTCACAGACCAGTATGTGGAGTTTTATTTAGGAACTCTGCGTGAAATACAGCCTTACTGGTTGTATTCACAGTGATGATAATTTTCTCCATATGTGTTGTATCTCTCTACCTCTGTGTACATTTCCCTCACATTTTATTTAACAGATGTTAAGGTGTCTATGTGTTCTATCATGTTTTATTTGTCAGACTGTCACTCCCCTCACCTGGAATGTTGCAGTACCACTACGTTAAGTGCGTCGTGTACAATTCATGCTTTTTGAAACCCAGTTTCTGAGCATTTGAATTTTAAATATGACAGAACATTTATTGCAAAAATGTGTATTGTTATGCTGTCTCTCAATTTATTTTAAGAATATCTCATCTTGTTTCTTTTCCATATTTTATTTCCTTCTCTTTGCTTTGAGAGTTTTCTCTAATAATGGACACAGTAGGCTAGGAAAGGCATAAGATTTAAAGTTGAAAAAAATTCATAGGCTTTACAGCTGAATAAAACTATTGATTGCTTTTCTCCCTTGGTAGCTTGCATTGTACATTCAGATATTATAAGAGCTAGTCCTCAGAAATCAGACTTCCAGGTTATTTCTCATTCAATTTCTCCAAGTCTCATATCTGAAGTATGTGGTATCTTGAGTAACAGGGTCTCATCTTCAGGTACTTTGAGACAACCAAGGGGAATGGCAATAGCCTACATGGTTTTAGGAGTCTCTTGGGCCAGCTTGGCAACATATCCCCAGTGGTGCAATAGTGGTATTTGTATCTTAGGAGTAACCAAGAGGTGTCTAATTGAACTTAAGTCCCACTCACTGGAAAGGAATTCATGCCTGGTACTAGAAACCTAACCAACAACTCATGTCTGGTGAGGTCATGGACCCTAAAGGAGTACCTACTACTGCCATTTTCTGAAACCAATATTTTCTAATTATATTCTAAATACTTATCCTTATACCCTCAGGTAAGTAAAACTCTCATCTCATCCCTCATCAAAGAAGTTTCTTTTCTACTTTAGACAGAGGCTATTACAGAGATATACAACTTTTCAAAATACTAAGAATAAAGAACAATGGGAAATATATATATATATATATATATATATATATATATAGTGTGTATGTGTGTGTATATATATATGCATGTATATATGTGTCTATAAATGTTACAATAATAATTAAAGAAGGGGCTGTGAATTTGAGAGTAAGTGGTGGGATGCAAGAAGAGTTAAGGGGATATGAAAATGATATAACTGTAGTATTCATAAGTGAAATTCTCAAAAACAAAACACTTTAACTACAAAAAATAAAATTGAAAAAAATTGAAACTCTACTATGGTTTTCTAGAGTTTGAGTTCTGGTAAATGTCTCAATGTTTTTGAATCGCAGACTCCATGTAAGTAAAATTAGAGTAACATATTCTTCCCAAAGCCATTATAATTATTAAGTAAGGCCCAGAATTTAAAGACTCCCTCCCTTAACGCTTCAGTGAATAATAGAGTCACATCAAGTCATGAGTCTTGTTATTAGTATTTTTTTAACCCATGGCTGCAATTTCCAATAATTACAGCATTGAATACCTAATCCAAACATCTTCGTGTGTCAGAAAAGGAAAGCCTATGGCAGAGAAGAAGCTGAGATAACCTGGATCATACATGTCGTGGCCTAAGATAATCTAAGCTCCAAACGTTAGCCTTGTGCTGGGAACATGAAATTACATGTAGGAACAGGCATATAATCTCAATTCTCAGGAGGTGGGCAGGAAGGTTAGAAATTCAATGTTATCCTGAGCTGAACTGAAAGTTTTTGGCCTGTCTGAGCTATAGGAGATTCTGTCCCATCATCACCATCAAAAAAACAAGTATGTGATTCTTGACAGGCAGGCAATAAACTTGTGATCACTGTCATTATATCAGGAGCTCATGGAATACTTCAATCCAGATCATAATTGTAGGTTTGAATATTTATATATACATATGTATTATGTATATATATATGTATATATGCATGTCTGTGTGTATGTATGAACATATATATATATATATATATTCTCAAGTGTGATTATCCATTTATTCATTTGTGAAAATTAACAAAGCACCAATACAGAAAAAGGACTGTTCCTGATGATGTAACCACAGAAAGAAACAGAAAAATAAGCCCTAATGTAGTGAACATCATCTGGGTCCCTGTGTTTCAGTGTGTGGCAATCAGTGCCCGGCTACATGGGCAGGAAGGGGTACTCCAGCATTCTGGATAGTTACAAATTCTATTGTGCTTCTAATTACCTACTTAATTCTTTGAATACCAATGTGCAATTAACATTACAAATAATCAAGGTTAAAAATATAATTAATGCAAGTGTGATTTAGTTATAATTAAACTAATTACACAGATATGTAGCATAATAAGAGACTTACAGACCATTATGTGAATGCAAATTTATTCTCCCTTTCAAGAGCAGTTATTTGAATTTCATTTTCCAATTATTTTACAAATGATGGAATGGAATAATAAAGGAGTCAGTGTTCCAGGGATGAAAAAGTAAACCTTACATTTTTTATTCCCTTTTAAATTCTGATTCTTTTGTCCATATAGTCTTGTAAATAGGCAAATTAGAGAGAATAAATAATCAGATGCCATGACAAGCAACAAAGAAAATGCTGTACTTCTTAATTCTGTGAATATAGGGGGAAGTCAACATTCTAATCCTCAAGAGATTTTCAGCTCCATATAGGTAGGTTCCATTTTAGAAAGGTACGTGGTATGCACAACCAGCTTGGCATACATGAGTCTGAATAAATTTGACTTTCTGTTCTCAAATAGCCTTTATCATGAACGTTGTGTTCATGTATTGGCTCTGACAAACAAAGCATAAATGCATACTCTACCCTTGGACAGGAAAGTTAGAGTATATAAATTTATTAATTAAATACCAAATGTTTTAAGTGACAAATGGTATATATTTTCAAGCAATAATATTCAACACATTGAAATACTGCCATTAAATGGAAAATAAACTGTGTTTTAACTTAACATTGTTTTGATGTGAAATATATCTATCATTTTTAGAAGAGAAAAATATGCTATTATCCAAAAACCTTAGTTCTTTGCATGACAATCTATGCACTATGTTAAGTCAATTAAAATTCTGCTAGGGAATTACAAACACAATGCTTTGACTTTCTTCCTCTAAATCTAAAACATGGGATAGATGAATTATTTTCCATATTCACTGTAGCAGATTTTTTTGAGAATAAATAATCACACTCATTTAAGCACCCCTGTGATTCTGAAATGAAGAAAATTCCATAGGCAATGCTTAAGACTACTCATGTCTGCCTTCTACATTTGAATCCCATGAAAATAGCCACACACCTGGTCCCTATGAGGAGGAAAAGACCCAAAAGCCTTCTATGGCTGTGATAAAATGGAAGACCAAATTCAAGTTCAAAATGAGATCTCCTAGGTATTGGGTTAGGGCAAAGTATTGTTCCTCATCAAAAGAAGCTGAGAATATCTCTTGGGATTAATAGCACACTGCTCCTTTTCCTCACTGGACTGGCAGGAGTAGGACCAGCACCAGGTTCTAGGAGGTTGTAAGTATGACAAATCTCCATATAACCATGAGGCGAGAGCCTGGCTGTCCACTAAAGGCCTGCTTTGATCTATACATACAGAGAAGGATTGACAGGGGGGTTACAAGGAGGATATGATAATGAGAATGGATAAACCTACAGAACTCAGTTCTAGTGTAAGCTGGAGAAATGACAGTTAATAAGAAAATCTAACAAAAATGAAATGTACAGGCACATAAGAGGAAAATTACCTTATGTGAGGTCAAGTTCACCTGCATCAACAACCTAGAAGATATTGCAAGGACTCCATCAAGAAATGTGAAGACCTAAAGAACTGGTGTTTCTAAACCAGCTTGGGTGAATGTCAGTAAACAGTATACATAGTCTAAGAGGATAAAGACAAAATATCACAAAAAAACTATTTTGCCTCAAATTGCAGTAAAAATTGATATGATTGTAGTCAAAATATTGAGTTTGTAATGAAATATGTAGCAAAGAAGTTCCTAAAATGTTGCAAACAATTTGAAGAAGGAACTAGGAAGGACACTATGGTAACATTAGACAGTCTAGTGGACAGCAGGGTAGAGCATGCCAAAATACCACAGGTGTTGTCTATCAGTTCCTTTAGTCAAAGGCTCCTAAGAAAAGGTTGCTGAAGAAAGGGACTTCAGACTTGCCTATGTCTACCTTCACCAGCCACAGCTGGACAATAAATAAATGAAAAGAAAAGAGGAAAAAAAGGGGAAAGGAGAGAGATAGAAAGAAGCAAAGGAAGGAAGAAAGAAAGAAAAAATACACTATATGACCAGAGACTGGACACTGGGGCAGTCAAGGACTGAATAACAAACCCATGCCTGCAGCCCTTATCTTCCACTAGGTTTCACAAGGCCGCATATCTCTCAGTGCCGAGTCTTGAACACACTCTCCTATGACAGAGATCCCTCTGTCCTGTCATTTATTGCTTTAACAGTTGATTTTTTAATTTAACAAATTTTGTCTAAAATGTATAAAAATCATTCTATCTGCCATTTCTTAAGACTTCATACTTTTCTGAAGATCCTCGTATCCATATAAAAGAACCACACATGACTGACCAAAAAACGAAAAATCAATGAAGCCATTCCTAAATATATCTGCTATATTTATAGATTGATGACTTGTTCAGGCATCATCAGACAGACTTCCTCTGGGTGCAGAGACCCACAGCTAGACATTATGTGGAAAGAGAAACTATATTGGAGGTCTCCATCAGGTCACTCCCCTTGGAGCCCTGGGTAACTCGCAGAAGAGGCAGAGGAAAGACTATAGGAATCTGAGGGGATGGAGGACACCAAGAGAACACTGCTGTGGATATCACTCTGTATAAATAAAATGCTGATTCTCCAGTAGCCAGGCAGGAAGTATAGGCGGGACAAGCAGAGAAGAGAATTCTAGGAAGTGGAGGCTGAGGCAGAGAGATACTGCCAGCTGCTGTGAGGAGAAGCAACATGTTAAGATACTGATAAGCCACAAGCCACGTGGCAACTTATAGATTAATAGAAATGGGTTAATTTAAGACATAAGAACAGTTAACAAGAAGCCTGCTACGACCATACAGTTTGCAAGCAACATAAGCGTCTGTGTATTTATTTTATAAGTGGGCTTTCAGACTGCCAGGGCTTGATGGGACCCAGAGAGAAAACCCCAGCCACAGAACACTGTCCACTGAATCAAGTAAGCAGGACTTACATGGGCCCACAGCGCCGGAAACAGCAGGAAGCAGGCCTGTGGGACCCGCACCAGGTCCTCTGGGTGTATGATACGCCTGTTAGCTTGATGTTTTTGTGGGACTCCTAACAGTGACATGACAGCAGGTGTGATTCTGACTCCTTTGCCTGCTAAACTTGTCCAACCTAGACACAATGGTTTCTGACTTGTTTTATGGTATCTTATTTTGTTATGTTTGGATGTTGTCTCATGGAGGCCTTTCTCTTCTGAAAGGAAACAGAGAGGGAGTGGATTTGGGGGAGTAAGAAGGTTGGGGAGAGCTGGGAGGAGTGGAGAGACAGGAAACTGTGGTTGGGGGGGTGTTGTATGAGAGAAGAATCTATTTTCAATTAGAAAACAAAAATTAAAACTTCTATGATATTCTGTTATTGATCTGCCTTGTGCTACTTTGGTTCCTAGACTCAAAGAGTCCACATAAAAACTAAGAAAGAGAAAAAAGACATACATTGAGATGTTCCTTGGAACAATGCAGTTGAGGCCAAACACGCAGCACAAATAAGGAGCCAGTATGACAGGAGAGCTGCTGCTAACTAAAGAGCAATGGTATTTTGTTGAGAAAATATTTGAGATACTATTCAGATAAGAAATAAATCAAATTATATTTCTGTTACATGAAAGATTCCAATAGAAACTAAATACATTAAAACAATGAATCTTTGGAAAAGAGAAGACAGGTGACAGCTTTATGACCTCAGAAAAGGAAGAATTGCTTGTAAAGGTATGCTAGTTGATGGCCATCCACCCCCCACAGACTACTTTAAAATCCAAGCCCAGCCCCTCAAAGTGCATGAGTTGCCAGACTCTGCCCCCCAGACTACTCTAGCAGCATACCAGCAGTTTCCAGCTCCTCAAGATGCAGGCTGCGAAGCTCTGCCCTATAGAAATAAAGCCCAAATCAAGCCACAAAATCCCACCAATCCCTGTGCTTTCCACAAAATCTCACCAATCCCAGGCCATCCTAGAACACCCCTTCACCCCTTACCACCGTCCCCTGCCAAGAAACTCTATATAAAGCCTGCCTCCTGCTCAGTTCTTTGCTGCTTCTTCCTGGAGCAGAGGCAGCCACCCTCTTGTGTCTTTCTCAATAAATTGTTTGTGTGAGGTTTGTTGTGCAGTGTGACTTGTGGTATTCCTTGTTTCCCAACTGCCAGGATACATTTCCCCTCAGAGCTGCAAAATTTCCGATGAGGAAACTTGTCCCCTTGGAGCTGTAACACTTACACTACTTAAGATTCAAAAAGCCACAAGTAAGATAGTGGGACAAAATTGACTCACTATAACTGAGAATTTCTATATATATATACAGCCATAAAAACAAAGTCAAATATAAGGAACTGAAAAAGAATACTGGAAACATAAGAGAGACGTTGGGGGAGTAAGGAGGTGGGGAAGAGCTGGGAGGAGAGGAGAGATGGGAAACTGTGGTTGGAGTGTGTGGTATGAGAAAAGAATCTAGACAAGATTCATTAGAGGAACATGTGCTAAGAATTCCTATTTCAATAAATAACCAACAGTAATAACACCATTGTTAAAAGAATAAAAGATATGTCAGGCAAATAGTGAGTAAAGTACAAACAATAATGAGATCTTACGCCAATCAACTTGTAGCATTAATTGGGACAAAAATCTGCGGCTAGCTAGGGCATAGACAGTAAGGGAGAACCTAGTTCTATCATCCTACTAAATGGACATGGTGCATCTTTCTACACATATAGGCATGCATGAATGTGAACACATAGATAACATTTAAAACTAGATGTAAATACAAAGTATGTCAGCATGCTTAAATTAAAAATGGTAGGCATGATGCCTATATCAACAACAGATTTTAAGACTGGGAAACATGTCTTGTCTTCTTGGCTAAAGGGTTGAGCTTCAGTCACTGCTATTGGGAAATCTAGTCACCCCTTTGGGAAAGTGGCAAACAGAAAATGCATTTGGAAGACAATAGTGTTTCTAAACTTATTTCCACAGACCTGAGCAGGGCATCTGGGGGCTACCTGATTTGATTTGATATCATTGTAAGTGGCAGGAAAAATGATAAAGTTTGGATCATACCCCTGAGAAGTTCTGATGACAGCATATCCTGAACTCGGTGGAATTTCACCATTCAGAATTTTGAATGTTGTGCTCTTCCCAGCGCCGTTCACCCCAAGGAGCCCAAAGCACTGAGAATAAAACATGAAGTCAGACACAAAGTGTAAAGAACAATCAGTATTATATTAGAAATGGCATTTGCTTTGATGGTATGCTGATCTTTCTGATGTGTGATGTCATTGCAGTATGGAACCATGCTGCTGTATAAGGGCACTTTATGCTTTGAATACTTTTGTGGTAATTGTGCACAAATACATGAGCACTAATTTAAAGAAAGATAAATTTGAGTATATACAATTTAATAGAACGAGTAGTAAGTAACAATAATCCAAATTATCCAGGGATCATCATGATAGCATATTTGGAAGTTACGTCACTGTGGCACTTGCTTTCCTTCTGGTTTCATTTTTGTAGGTTTTCTAAAACCATTCTATCTTCCACTCTGAGTTTCTCTCTCTATCACAAACATACACACACACACACACACACACACACACACACACACACACACTATAGATATAGATAGAGAGAGATGGAGATGGGTGGATAAATATAGAGATGGCTGAATATATATGGAGACAAGTAGATAAAAAGTTAAATAGATAAATTATAGAAAAATTAATCAACAGCTAGCAGATAGATGATAATTGATAGATAATAGATGAGTAGAGAGAGAGATTGATTGAAAGATGATGGATGAATAGATAGATGATGGATAGATATAGAGAGATAGAGGTGATAGAGAGATAGCGATGATGGATGGATGGATGGATGGATGGATGGATGGATGGATGGATGGATGACAGATCTTGTTGGTAGCTGCACGCCTTCACTTTTCCATCAAAGAGGCTGTAAATCCACTTCATACTCAGAGCCTAAGAGAATCCTGGTATTAACTAAGGAAACAACCTCCAACCTTATACTTTGACAGTTAATTGATTTCTTTCTTCAATCTTGTCTTACATTCTACGTGAAAATGACTTTTTCACCCCATTCTCTAGATCTAGTACCTGTTTTGTACTTCTGGCTATGATGTGACTGAAACTCATCCTTAGAACACAAATCTTCCCAGGTACATTTTCTGATATCTGAGTGCTAATATCTACTGACACCATGTATCTTCCTCCATATTCAGATCCTGCACAATGACTGTTTCTGCACTTTGCCTTCATGCCAACCTATCACTTACCTCCATTATGGGCCTCTGGACAACATCAATAACCTTAATCATCGTGTGCCTCACTCACCACATTTCTCCCAACATCACTGGATCTCTCCCCCAACTAATATAGGGGGCCATCTTATGCCAGACCTGCCTGTGTCACTGCTATCAGGCCTACCACACCTGAGACTTGAGGTGTTCTATCAGCCTATCCAGACCACATCTCTGCCTTAGAGCCCGGGCTAACCCTGCCTTTGTAGTAACAGTCTTCCACACTCCTGCTGGTACACCTGCCATCCTGCACTGTTGAAAATCACGGAAGACCACTACTCTAGTACTCTCTAACCCTGTCTAGACAGAGGATAACGCATCTGCTTATGATGTTCTAGTTCCCAACCAGTTCATTGATTCTTTGAGGGACAGGGATCTATATCGTAGTCATCTCTGTTTTCTTCACAAGGCACTTTCCATCTAGGCAATCAAACCATGCTGCACATAAAATCCTAGAGAAGAGACCACACTATAGTTTGGACCCTGGAAGTCGCTAAAGACCCATGTGCTAAAGATGTGGTCTGCGGGCTTGGAACTACACAGGAGGTGTGCCCAATTGGCCATTTTTGCTCAATGATATTAAACTCTTACGGGATATTAGAACTTGATCCTTCCCTTTCTATCCTTTTAGCAGCTGGCCATGAGGTGAGCAGCTTCCCTCAGCTTGCCTTCTTATCTTGATGAGGTGGGCTATCACAAACCTGAGGCAATGAAAACTTCTACAACTGATCTGAGCTTCTTCAGTTGATTGTAACACTGACAACAAACAGTCCAAATGGAACCTCAAATATGAAAAACACCATGCCTATTTCCAAGGCTTGCTTTCTTTCTTTCTTTCTTTCTTTCTTTCTTTCTTTCTTTCTTTCTTTCTTTCTTTCTTTCTTTCTTTCTCTCTTTCTTCTCTTTGGCTTAAAACAGCCATGGATAGATAGTAAAGAAACTAATACCAATTTAAATTGACTTAATTTTAATTCAAAATTCAGTAATGTTAGATCACAGTGCTAAAAAAATCAATAGAAACAATAGCTAAGAAATAATTCTTAACATTTTGTCCAATTGTCCTAGAAATCATTGTCGCAATCTAGGTCACTCCTAGATTGCTTTATGTGGGCTTCTAGGCTTCTACGAACCCCAGGGTACTCATATCTGGATTATCTGCTCAGCAGGAAGGCAGCTGGCAATAAGATAGCCATGTAACCACTGGGTTTCTCCAAGGATGCAAGGTGCCTCTTTATTTCTAAGTTAATTAAAGGTAATCATTTCCAGGATTGATTTCCCTTTATGTATTGGGTCTAATTAAGAGTCAGTTCATATAACTTCTGTCAATTCTGATTAAAGATTTCTGCTCAGCTGCTAAGGTATGTACATTCTTTAACCCACCAGAATAGCAGTCTTCTAGGTCAGTGGTTCTCAACCTGTGGGTCTTGGCCCCTTTGGGGATTGTATATCAGATATTCTGCATAACAGATATTCATATTACAATTCATAACAGTTATGAAGTATCAAGAAAATAATTTTATGGTTGGGGTCACCACAACATAAGGAACTGTGTTAAAGAGTTGCACCATTAGGAAGGTTGAGGACCACTGCTCTAGATGGACTTAACTGGGCACTCAAAGGAAATTACAGGCTAAGTAAGTAAAAGAAGTGGGTTCCTTCTTTAGCTGGGTTTTAAAAAATAGTTGTACTCAATAAAAGTCATTGAGTCCGAAAGTCAAACCACATTTAAAACTCCCAGCTACACAAAATTTAGAAACAAAGTAAGTTTTGACTTAATCCGCAAATTTCCGCTAGGCTGAGACCCTGTCTCCAGCTTTCCCTTTGTGACCTTGTAGGACTCTCTGGAATGTGGAGGCTGCTTTCTGCTGTGACTTCAGATATTCTAAGACTGCCTAAACCAAGCTACAGCTAGAGTTCACAGGTTCACAGGGAAAATGGGTAAAAACTGCAGCTGTTACCTCGCCTCGTGGTATGCCCAGACTAATGTCACGCACAGCAGTGGTCTTCCACCTGAAAAACCTTCTGTAACTTTTGCTAAGGTTGCACAACACAAGAATGTCCCCGCCAGTTCTTCCTTCAAGCACCCTCCTTTGTTCCTTTTCAACATCTATGTCCTTAGCAGACTTGGTTGTGTCCTGTGGGGCAGAGTGAACCCTGGAAAGATAAAGGCAGAGTTAATTTCCAGCTGGGACAGTCCTGGGATGGTCCCCAAATGACACCTGTGGAGCCAGAAGGCAGAGCCCTCAGACCATGAGCTATGGGGGGGGGCAGATTTTAGCCCTATCATCCTCATTCCAGATAAAATCAACTTCCTTTCCACAATCAAAGGATGTGCGCATGTTACCGGCAGAACCTATGAGACATCAATGCTAGAGGAAGATTTTAATTTGGGGAATAATAAAGTCATGCCAGGCCTCATGATAAGTGCCAAAAATATTGATCACATTATTATAAAATATTAACTTATATAGGTATTTTCATAGTAATCAATTCATTTATTAAATATGTAACAAAACAGATTGTATACATACCTTATATATAAAAATACCCAATATTAAATTTATAGTATAAGTTGGATTGCATAAAAGGGTTAGACAGTCAGCTTTTTTTTTTTTTTTTTTTTTTTTTGCACATCTTGCATGTAGTATTCAATAGATATTTACCAGATGAGCACAGCTCTGATCATTGTGTGTAACTGGTTCATTCTGAATCTGAGCTTCTAGGTCCTCATTAGAATTTCTATCTGGGTATTTTTAACTTTCAAGTAAATTTTCATTTCTCCAACAAACTATAATGTGCCTGCATTTTAATGATTAGGTACAAACCAATCACAGTGTTCACACTCTACTCCCATCAATTTCCTTGTTTTCAGTGTGATCTGTTGTTATATAGCATATAATCATCTCTTCATAGGGAGAGGAGAATTTTTACAACATTTTTTTACAACTCTCAAATTATTTCAAAACAAAAGTACTATAGCTAAGAGAAAATATCCATTGTCAGTTCAGAGGAGTCATCCCAATAACTTACTCAGTATTATTTTTCCACATCTGAAATTAACATTTTACAAAAGTATGTATGATTCATTGTACATATAATACAGATGAGAAAAGGTGGTTAGATCCTCCAAAGGGTCTGTTGTCAGTTATATGTGTGAAGACATATAAAATGAATCAAAAGAGACAAAATGAGAGTGATAGCGTCCAGAAGGCAATTACTCAGAAGCAGAAATGAAGCGGGCACAAAAATCATGGGAAATATTCAACTTAACAATCAAAAAGAGAGTTAGATGAGTTAGTTCATTTCATGAAACTCCATCAACTTATACCTTTCTGCTTGACTAGTATTTTTCTTTATCAGATAAGGACCACCATCAACCCTTCACCCTCTGCTGATAACTCAAAGGTCTGCATTCAAAATTCCCATCCTCTCCTCAATGAGAACCACCTAAAAAATTGTATTTATGTCTGCTGATCACATCACCCAAACTAAGCAACTCTGGCCTTCAGGGAGGGACCAGGCAGCACATTCTTTAACTCTTCTCACTCTGATGGGTAGAGAATAAGCAAAAAAGCTTGTTGGGTAACATCCAAACAAACCAACTTCCTAATTCTTCCACCTCTGCTCAGCCATCCTCCAATCAGTGCAACAGAAGGATCCAGGTGGGCAGTAAACACAGCAGGCCTGTCCTGGTAATTCATCACAGCTTGTATCTGGACCATATGGCTGTTCTAACTCTGCCTGCTTAAGGTTTAAGGGAGCACAGCCAAGCTCCAGACTGTAGCAAAAAGAGGCAAGACCTCCCACACACACCTGTGTGAGCTGGTATCAGGCCAGGGCTGTGTGCAAATAGAGACCTGTCATCTTAAGACAGCAGAAGTGTGCAGGTGAAGTGGATTTCACAATAATGCCCAGGATGTGCTGGTAACAAACACATAGTGCAGGTAGAAAGGGTAGGCTCTATCTGGTTCCCATGAGGGAAAAGTCTCTTCCCATTCTCTTTAACTTTTAGCTAAAACTGGTATAATTTTCCCTAGGAAGGACTTGCTGAGAAACTTGGCTATTCATATTCAGCACTGTTAAGTGACTGGGTTCTATTTGGATTTAAATAAAAATTGGAGCTCACAGTCATTGTGATATGGAGTCATAAGAAAGCAGAAGAGTAGACAGTGCCTCTGATCCTTGCCCTTCACATCAACATAACACAAAGGAATATTTGCTGTGGATATCAAAGACATTGTTCTAAAGTACAACCCAACTAATATCCTCTATGATGTAAAGGTAACACAAAAAGTCTTTTCATTGAAGAAAATTCCTTTGATAATGTAGAAGGATTGAGAAATCTAGAAGCTGCCAGAGGGATTCTCCATTGTGGGTTTTAAACAGACTGAAGTATTAAGGATTATCACAGAAGCAATTACACTTAAAAGGTGTTCAGAATTCTAATCCAGAGTCACTCAGCTCTGGGAAATCAGCAAATGCCTGAATAATCATGTCCAAATTCAGAAGAGTTTGGGGATTTGTGTTCAAAATGGTTAATGGTTCTCTACTTTAGCAGCCTTGGGGTATTATGCAAAGAAATATATCATGAAATGACTGAGAAGAAAACAATACATATGAAAGGATTGCCCAAATATATTAGCAATGGAGCTTTATAATCTGCAACAGACTCTTTAGTGACAAGGTGGTGATAGATTTTTCCATAAAGAATGCCCTGCTTTGAGAGACCGTCTCAGAAAAACAAAAAGATAAAATTAGAGAAGTGGGGGTGGGAAGAACCTCTGTCTGAAGTGGGAATCAGAGAACCAAAAACAGAGAGAGGATCAGTCCATTAAGTGGGGGAAGGGAAAGCAGCAGTGGGGACCCTGTGCAAGAAGACACATTTCCTTCTAGACGTCAAATGTATTTTAAAATATTTATGTATTTATTTTATGTGCATGAGTTTTTTGTGTGCATCTATATCTATGCACCATGTGTGTACCTGGTGCCCTTGGAGGCTAGAAGAGGGCATCATATCCCTAGAACTAGATCTAGATAACTGTGATCTACCATGTGGGTAGGGGGAATTGAACCAGGGTCTACTGGAAGAACAGCAGTGCTCTTAACCACTGTGCCTTATCTAACCAAGTTTTAAAATCTTTGCAAAGCTACCTTATACCCCATGTGTATGTGTGTGTGTGTGTGTGTGTGTGTTTGTGTGTGTGTGACTGTGTGTGCGTGTGCGCATGCGTGTGTATGTGTGCGTGCATGTGTGTTGGCAATCATCTTGGTGTATCTATCTACACACACACAGTTCTCAGTATCTTCACAAAAACAAGAACAGAGGAACTGCATCTGGCAAAATCATGTGGTTTCTGCACTAAAGTCCTACACCTTCCTGACTCTAGAAATTAATGCCATTTAGTTATAAAAATGAATTATTTTATGGTATCAACCAAATTCAGTTTTGTTGTTACAAAATAATGGAAAAATTGAGCAATTTCAAAGTGGAAAATAAATTGAGACAACCAAATAATTGAAAGAATTATTTTAAAGGTTGGCACCTTATCTTTTGAAATTTTTTCCATTTAGTTGGTGACTCATACTTACCCACTAAAAAAGGAAACATAAAACCTTTAACTTATTAGAACCATTCATAATAATGCCAATAAGACACATTTCTTTACCTTGAAGCTCCAGGCGGACTTTTCCTCACTCTTTATTCAATAATCAGAGGCATTAAGCATGAGCCCTTCAATACATACCTTGACCATCGCAGAAGGTCTCCATGTACCAGAATCCTCAGGAGGAGAAGAATTGTGCCCTGTAAGGCCAACTCCACGAAGATCCAGCCCAAGAAATTCATCTCAAAGGGGCTCACATAAGAATCAATGCCAAAGTTGTGAGTCAGGTCATACTTGATCTGATTATAACAGAGTTCTATGAGCCCTTGACCCAGGCAGAATTGAGGAAAAATAGTAAAAACCCACTTGAGGACATCGTAGATTTTCTGCAAATTCTGCATAATAAAATGGGGGGAAAGATGAAATTAAAAGCTATTCTCTTTTTGTAACATATGCTAATGCTAATAACTTCCTGTTGTCCCTGACTGGGGCTGTCGGTCCAGTCTGCCCTATCCTCTTATGCAGAAAAACTCTCAGATAGTCATGGAGCCAGATAGGACTACTCCTGAGATCCTGTGCTGTATGTCTTGCTAGGTTTTGCTTGATGGGAATTTATTGTCTATAGCTAGAGTGTTCCTGCCTTGCCACCAGTCAGGACAAATCTCTATCACCCGCCAGTCCCACAGCCACTCAGACCCAACCAAGTAAACACAGAGACTTATATTGCTTACAAACTGTATGGCCATGGCAGGCTTCTTGCTAACTGTTCTTACAGCTTAAATTAATCCATTTCCATAAATTTATACCTTGCTACATGGCTTGTGGCTCACCGGTGTCTTCACATGCTGCTTGTCATGGTGGTGGCCAGCAGTGTCTCCTTCTGCCTTCCTGTTCTTTCTTTTCTCCCACCTATACTTCCTGTCTAGACACTGGCCAATCAGTATTTTATTTATTGACGAATCAGAGCAATTTGACATACAGACCATCCCACAGCAATTGTCCTTCTCTTCTTCTTCTCCATTTTGGACTAGGGATGTGTATCCTATACCTGCCCCATATGTTTGACTGTACTGGCTCACAGCTGGAGAGAAGTTGGGATGAAATATATTTTTGAGTCTTACTCACATTTGAATAAACTGATGAAGTTTATGGAGTAGATGGTATGTTCCTATGCTTTAGAATCGGGGCCATAATAAGTGAGCTATTTTGGAGCCACAGGGACAGAGTGAGTTTGAGATGCCCACGTGGGAAAGCTATGAGTCTTGGGAACCCAAGGGCAGAATTTATGAATGGAATATCTGTACCATTCCCAAGATATATATGTTACGTTTTTATTCCCAATATAGTAGCTTAGAAAGTCAGGCCTTTCGAAGGTAGTTTTGGGTAGATGACGGCAGTGGGAAGAATCTCTACAATGAAATTGGTGTCCTTGTGGGAAGAGAAAGAGCCACTAGCTATCTCTCCCACTTTTCACTGTGTGAATACATTAAATGGCAACTGCCTGCCAGTCCGTAACAGGACTCTCAGGAAAAACTACATCTAAAGTCATATTGATCTATGCCTGTGTCAATTAGTATACTGCCTGAAAGGATTGCTGTTATCAGTGATAGTCCGGGAAGGTAGCTTTGAACTTGGGAACTGATAATTAATGACAGGGTATGGTGACATCAATGCTTTTATAACTCACCCACAGTGATTTTTACACAAGTATTAACAAAGACTGTGCTATATGTGAAGGCTGAATTAATAAAAAAAAAAAAAAGCAGAGATTCATGGATTGACAAATCAAACGTTTGATTTGGGGATAGCGGCAATTGATGCATATTAACATGTAGAGAAATAAAAGCTGTGACCTGCTAACATTTTCTTGGATGCAGCAGAGATATTCATCTGTGAGAGAGAAAGACATGCCTGGCCCTGCCTAACAACCCAAGACACATCATTCTTTAACAGTATTTTGGCAACATTGACAAAGACAAGAGCCACATTGACACCACAGTCTGCACGTTCAGTGGTTAATACTGGTTATTTTGGCTATGACCTGAGAGCACAGTGGCCATTCTTCATATCTTTCACTAATTTTACAAGTTCATAATGCTTTTTAACATGAAAATGATGGAGTATTGTAATACTGTTAAATGGCTTCAGCAAACAGTATCAGAATAAGGGGTGAAAGAAAGAGAAAGATCAAAGCAAATCCAGTCAAATGTCCTCCATTCCTAATTGCTGAGTGACGTGGACTCCTTTTTCCAGGAAACACCCATTGCCTGTTGATTCTTTTGGGTGCTGTCTATAATTGCAGATAATAATGTCTTTTCATCTACCACGCTGTTAGGGTCTCGTGGATGCAACCATTCCTGGCTGACCTCCTCTTTAGTTCCCAGTGATTCACCTTCCTTTTCCCTTGAGAATTAGCTTAGCTTACCCGTCTTCTGTTATCTCATTCTCCCAGAGCTGCTCTGGCTTTGGATTTCTCCTAGTTGTATCTGCATTCGACCTGGTTTCCTTCCCACCACAGTTTACAGCATCCTCAATAACCCATGTCACATTAGAAATCAATGGGGTGGAGTGGGGTCTCTATGCCTTTTCTGCTGACTTCAATATTCTCCTCAAGTAAAGCCAATTAATTGTTCAGCAAGCTGTCTATTGAAAGGCTCAGAATATTAATACAGATTACTGTCAAACTCAATCTGTAAATAATCACTGAAATAGATCATCGCCCTCATTGAATGCAAAATGGATATTTACATTCTCCACTGCTTCTGCACAAACATAAGGTACAATAATAGGAGATAATGTTGACCATCATTTGAGAGTCTGTCAAGCCTGGAACCCAGCCACAAGGAGTGAACCTGTCCCAGAGGGGCAAGCCTCAATCCCTGTCTAGCTGGAAATAGGAATATCAGCATTTCCTTCCACTAGGAGCACTGTACCTCTCCCAGGTGAATTGTGCAGATTGTGACTCAAATACATGGGAGTTACTGAGCCAGCAGAGAGTATGAGACCAGCAAAGAGATTCATGAGCACAATGTGCTCAGAGGTGAGAATAACAAGCAGAAAAAGAAAGGATTGAAATATGAGAGCTAAAGAGGGGACAGAGTCTGAAGCCTGTTCCCAAAAGTCAAGCTGGGCATGACGGCTTAATGCAGAAGCCAAAAGTGAGGACAGCCTTGTGAAGGGGCCAGGGTAGAGGGAAAAGGGAGGGAATGAATGGGATGTATCTACAGAAGGGATCTCAGCTTGCCTCTAATGCCTGGTAGACATTTCCTCCACAAGGAAAATGGCTCCCTGGTAAACAGCCCATGCCCAGGGCAGTGTTTTTCTCTAACCCATGGAAAGACACTGTACTAAATTACATAAATCTTTGATATCACTCTTCAGATATGCTGAAGAGTGTGGACAGGGTTGTGGCCCATATTACTTAAGATTTCGAACCAAGATACAGTGACACTTTGGCATACTTTATTGTATCCCTTTCCCTACCACCAATAAGTCAACATTTGAGGATCTCCAAGGAGGGTGTTGGTAACAGAACAGTGACTACCTATGTGGCCCTGCCCTGGCTTATGGAGTAGTTCCCCTAACACCACAGACGTTTTTGCAATCAATCACTCCTTCTAAAGTTAAATGACAAGGTCACTCATATATTTCCCTGGATTCTACTAGGAAATGTAACTCTATTGGGCTGAAGCTTGTTAGGGTTTGACTCTAAAGTATCCCTCAATGGGGTGGCATACTCAACACTTGGCTCCCAGATGGTGTAGGGGTAGTTGTCTGTGCTTCACCCATGAAGCACTGTCCCTAGTTGGCAGCAGGTAACTGCTAGGTGCCTGCTCCCATCCGGGGCATGACCAAGAGAGGGACCTCTTAAGGTCTGAGATGCGTACATGCTTGCTCTCTCTTGGCTACCTCGTGATCCTGGATGCTGGATGCTGGACTGCAGACCAAGTGAGAGATCTCCAAAGAACCACGTTGGACTGTGCCTCACCTCTCCTGGCTCCCGTAACTGACCCCTTTGCTTACTGTAAGCTTACCCCAAATAAACCTCTTTTGATGATCAGATAAACTGTGTATATGTATAATTGCCTCATTAATTTCTATTGTAAGATGGTAGCACTATTTTGAAAGATTCTGTAAACTCAAGCATGAAGACTCTGGTTGTAGAGAGTAAGTCACTGAAAACAGGCCTCTGAAGGGTGCACCTAGGTCCCAGGCTGTTCCTTACACTTGAGGAGGTGAACAGCCTCCTCCCACACATGTTCTAAATTAAAAGCAAAAGCTCTCTTAAACTGTGAGTCAAAATAAAGCCTCCCTCCTTTAAGTTGTGTGAGTCAGCTGTTTTGCCATATTGGTAATGAAGTACGTAGTAGACATCCCCATTCTCCTGGCTCTGGCACTTTGGAATGCCACTGCCGGTGACTCACCTGGGCTTTAGAAATGATGGCCAAGAGCCTGGGCATGGTGGTCATCAGCATGGTACACAAGCCAAAGATGAAGTTCAAGGAGATGTAGGAGATGAAGGCAACATCTGAACTGGAAAAGATTCTGGATATCAGATACATCCATGGAATCATTGCATATCTAAGAAGAAGAAGAGAAGTCATGTTTATTTTCCTGAAACGTTTATCTGTTATCACAACTGAATTAAGTACAGATGCAATGTTGTTAGAACAATTGAGTTTTCCTCACTTTGTGTAATATATGTAATAGTCTCTTATAGAAAAAGACCCTTTGAGGGGCCTCCAAAGACCCTGCAAGGCAAAGGAAAAGTGTCACAAGGGTCTGGGCTTTCCACTGGACTTCACTATTATCACTTCTGTCTGATGGAGCCCCTTTGCTTCCCAAGCCTATTGCAGCAATAATGCCTATCGGTTATAGCGGGAAAACTAGAAGATTCCAAGAATATAACAATACTCAGAGCTCTCTGTCACAAGAACAATGATACTAGAGAACTCCCCTGGGTTAAAATATAAACTTTTATACTTGAGAAAATGTATGGAATATGATGTACAAAGCCATACAGTATCTCAGAAACCTCACTCAATAGCAATCTGCCTCATAATTTGACCGTGAAGAACATTTTTTTATGAAGTATATGTTGGAGACAGGTGCTTCAAATCAATTTTTCTAAAATATTTGCTATAGAAAATAAGTAAATAAAATCAAAATAACTGCCAAAGAGGTGAGCCATCGCTGGCTAATGCTGTAAATTATGACTACTCCTGTCTGAATGAAGTAGTAACAGGAAGGTTCAAATCCCACCTCAAATCCTATATATACTTCCTACTGTCCTTTCTAAGGAAAAACTCAACTGTTATCCTTTGTCATGTGATTGCTTTCAGCAACTGGGAACCAGGCATGGTGACATACTGTTGTAATTCCAGAGCTCAGGCTGTAAGGCAGAAAGATAGTTCAAGGGCAGGCAGGTCTACATAGAGGACAAAATAAGGGAAAAGAATGAAAAGAAGGAGGAGGAAACAAATTATCCCTACAACTGAAATACATATAAACAATAGCAGAAGCTTGTGTGTCAAGTTTACCGCTGTTTTAATTTCTATCAAATTCATTCTTAGAGCAAGCAATAATATATATAATTCCTTAATATATATTCTTATATATATATACATACATACGTATATATATATTAAAACTGTTGATTCAAACACAACATGTGTAACAATATAAGACAAATTGTTTTCATTTATATAAGCAGATTACTAAGAGGTGGAGATAACCATCATGGTGTACTTAAACTAGAACTACAAAAGAGCCAGCCTTTCTTTGTTCATTGTGCAATGTGGCATCTAGCCAGCTCTCTTTGTTAAACTTGAAAATGTGGGAGCTGGAGAAATTGGGGGGGGCAGCACCTCATGGAATATCTGATGTGGTCAGTTGTCAGCACAGAGCACAGCAAGATGATCATCGCTTTGATCAGCATCTCCATGTTCACTGGGTGGCCTCACCATGCCTTCCTCTCCCACTGTCACTCTGGACACCCCGAGCTTTCCTTAAGGAAGTAATTACCACCTCATCTCTGGTCTCCACTCTACTGGAGACTGCACAGAATCTGTACTTTGCCACACTTTACATAAGGTCTTCATACTGGGTTATGTCCTTCAAATATTTGACAAGTGGATCAAAGCATTGTCTAAGAAAAAAAGACTCAGAGACAAAGACATCATCTTAAGTGACGCCCCTGGGGGCTTCCTTTCCTGCATTAATGAGGCTTTGAGCTGATTTTCCACCAGCTACTATCCCATGTTTTTTTTAACTACCTTTTTATTACTTTCCTTTCAAACAGTTGGTTGAAATTAACATATTGGCAGATCCACCTCCCCCCATCTTTTGAAATTTTTAAGGAAAATTTAAATTGACTTATAGAGCATAATTTACTTTATGTGAAACCTACTGTGGCTTTTAATACTCTCTACTCTTTTATTAAAATATGTCATCATTTTAATGATTGTATAATTCGCTGGAGGTTGGTCTACTGTTCACAGGTATTCTGGAATTTATGAGAACATACCGTGTCCTCCCCCTGACAACTGGTCCCTTCCTTCTGCTGTGTGAATTGCCCTGGGGAAGAAACAGGAGTCTGCACTCTCATTTTCACAGTCCTTTAGCACTAAGTATGTACGTTTTTTAATATAAGCTGTCTTTTACTTCGGGTATTTTTAGTGTTATTTTCTTGACTTGTTTTAATTTGTTGGGATTTTTGAAAGAAGGCCTTAATATGTGACCTCATGCTGGTCTTTCTGCCTGTGTCCTGTGGTTCTGAGTGTCGGTATTAGAGGTGTGTGCTATTGTGACCAACAAAACTCATTCATGTTCTCTCTCTCTTTCTTTCTCTCTCTCTCTCTCTCTCTCTCTCTCTCTCTCTCTCTCTCTCTCTCTCTCTCTCTCTCTCTCTCTCCCCACAACTTGCTATCAGATGTGAGCTCTCAGCTAATGCTCTAGCACTATGCCTGACTGCCTGTTGCCACACTCCCTGCCGTGATGATAATGGACTAACCCTCTAAAACTGTAAGACTGTAAGCAAGTCCCCAGTTAAATGCCTTGTTTATTTATTTTTTTTAATTTATTTTTGTTTTGTTGTTGTTTTTGTTTTGTTATTGTTTTTGAGACAGGGTCCCTCTCTACATATCCCTGGCTGTCCTGAAACTCATTATGTAGAGGAGGTTGGCCTCAAACTCACAGAGATCCCCCTGTCTCTGCCTCCCAAGTGCTGGGATCAAAGGCATGTGCTACCATGCCTGACCTAGCATTATTTATAAATTGCCTTGGTCCTGGTGTCTCCTCACAGCACTAAAACAGGAACTAAGACAAGGAAGTATGTCATCCTTGAGAAATCATATCTACGCATCCATAGACCTATACTTCTCTAGAAATCCCAAAAGATGTTTAGTTATGAACATGGAATTTTCTAGCTTGATGTAATCAAGTTAAACATTTTCTAAAAACATATTTGATAAGATTAAGTTTTGAACCATATAACTTCATCCAAATTTTGTCATCATTTTTGAAGTCTGGCCTTCTAAAATTCAAATGTAATTTTTTAGCACGATCTATTTTACACATGCTACAATGAAATGCAGCAACACTTAGCCAGTCAATGAGATGAATGATCTGAAATAAGATAATAGGAACAGGGTACACACATACACAACCCTTTATACATGAGCTCATAACTTTCAAATTGAGTGTAACACCATGTTCCACAAGCATCTTTTTAGTGAGCACACAATTTCTCTAAAGAAAAAGATAATTCTAAGAATAATAGTAATGGCTAAAATTAACTTAATGACTCTATCAATTGTCCCTGACATTTACAGAGATTATCTCATTTAACTTTTAGCAACAAAATTGGCATTTTACAGGGAGGAACTTAAGGGTTAGAGTGGACTTAATTTCAGAAAGGCCAGAGGATAAGTGACATCATGAATATTCCTGAAATATTCCTCATATCTTTACATATTTCCCCACTTGTCCATCCATCAACTCATATCAATCTATCTATTCCTCTGATGATGCACACATACTTGTTTAGGCAAAACTCTGTCCCCTACTTTAGATACTTTGAATAATTCTGGATCACTGGATTGACAACAAAATATGCAAAATTCACTTTAGTTACAGCCTTTGGCATAAATCTGGGCATGTCATTTTAAAAAAAAAATAGGACATTGATTAATTTTCTCCACCCAACGAGTACCATTTGGGGAGCAGTCACATGTATCTAGTGTGTATAAATGAGAATTTCTGCAGTGACTTTTCTACTTTTACTATTTTTCCTCTGAGGAAAAAGTGATAGAAGTCACACAAAATACTTCCAAGCTACTAATATTATAGGAGAGGGAAAAAAAATATGCCAGACAGCTTTACACGAGAATCTCCACAAACGCAATTTCCGAGCTAACTGGATTATGTATTTGAGCCCACGATTAATGTCAAAGTAAGAGTAACAGAGAATCCATTTCCCACTGCACAAGTTTGTCAAACAGCTTGAGGGCCTTTCTGAGACAGGACCAATGCCATCTTCATTACGACCATGTCAACCTTTCCCTCCTTACAGGGCGTTCATCATCCTGCTCAAGCTTGTTTGCTCGGCAGCCCTGGTAGAAGCAACATAATTGCTTCAGCAGACAGAAAATCATGAAGCAGACAGCAGGTTCAAAGCCATCCTGAGGGGTTTTCTTTCTCGAAAACAAACGATAATTCTGCAGCCGTGTTTCTCATCACATACCCGAAAAGTGCCAGCAGGAGGGCTGTGGCCACCAAGTTCTCCCGGAAAGTGAAAGCTGTTAACTGGAAGGCGACTATAATGGCGACACACAGGCAGACGGAAACCAAGTAAAAGAGCTGCAAAGACAAAGGGGACACGCTGCAGTGGATAGGGACATTAACCATTCTCTATTTACCCTGGAGTTTCCATTCAAATTCTACTGCCACCTAGCTCCTGCTTTGCATAGTAGAGTATTTTTAGAGTTCATCATGCTGAGTCACTGTTGTGGGCTTAGCTGTGTTCCTCTAAAATTGATGTGCCTAACAACACCCAGAGCTTCAGAATATGACTGCATTTGAAGTCGGGGTCTATGGTACTCCAGGGGAAGACACAACAACCTACCAGAGTCACCTATGCCTGCCTTTCTTGAGAAGGGTCAAGGAACCCAGACACTGTCCCAGAAACAAGGCCACACACACACACACACACACACACACACACACACGCACGCACGCACGCACGCACGCACGCACGCACATGCACGCACGAGAGAGAGAGAGAGAGAGAGAGAGAGAGAGAGAGAGAGAGAGAGAGAGAGAGAGAGAGAGAGATTCCATGTTCTGCTTTCCTTCAAGGGCACTGCACAGGCAACAGAATCCCAGGGCCTTCCTCAGGCACTCCTAAACCTAGCTATTTCTTCTCTGGGGTCACTGGCTTCCTCAGAACCACCCATGCAGCTGAGTCCTTTTTCTCTTCGGATCTTTGCTGAAAGTTAATTTATTACTCTAACTCCCTGGGTTAAAGTTGCCTTTACCCCACTACCTTCTTTCATTCTTGCCAAAGATTTAGTCATGAATCAGTTACATCTGGTATAATTGCTGCCTTCCTCTTCCAATAAGTCTGTGAACTCTGTTGGGGAGAGACCTACTCTAACTTACTCATAGATTTAGTTCCAACTTTCAGTCCATTGAGAGAGTGAAACCAAAACAGACAGGCTGGTTGGCTTGCAGACAACAGGGATCTGTTGCTCACAGCTCTGGAAGCTGAGAAATCTAAGACCTGTACGGTAACAGATTTAGCATAGGAGGAGCAATTTAGAAGTGGTCCATTTTTATTCTCTTGCCACATGGCAGAAAGGGATAAAAAGATCTCTGAGATCCCTTTTATAAAGGTACTCATGCATTCATGAAGGCTACATCCTCTTGATCTAATAATTTCCCCAAAGATTCCACTTCCTTATACTATCACCCTGGGGAATTGGTTTGAACAATGAATGCTGGGGGGTGTGAAGGGGATACTAAAGTTCAGTTCTCAGCAATCTTACACACACCCTGACCCCCAACAGGTCCTCAACAATATTCATTGATTGAGTCATTGAGTCAGTGAACAGAATAAATATAAAATGATTGAGTAAAAGTAGAAGCAGAGTCAGCCAACAATCTACTAGTTCTTCCTGCCTTTAAACCCCAAGTCCACATATCACAGAGTGAAGAACCCAGTCTGTGTTGGGGATACAGAGATAATGAGGAAGCACAGAGAGGAGGGGAAATCCTGAGGTCTTTAAGGTCTGGTTTCTGTGTGGTGTCATGGGTGTGTGGCTCTTTGTGCTCCTACTCATTGTTTGCACGTCCTTCACTTTCTCTAGGACCACCCGCTGGCAAATGTCAGGGAGTACAGAGGCTTGAGACTGTGTACTAGAGACAGAATTGAGTGGGAGGTACTGAAGTGTGGTTCTATCCAAATAGAAACAGCGTTCCAGAGGGGCCACTACATCCTTATGAAGAGGTATGGCTGAAATAAAGATAAAGCCTTTGGGGAACAGCACTTTTGACTTGTAATTTATGAATCATCTTCAGTGCTGGCTGAAGGCAGAGTTGCAACAGACTCCTGAAATGCTAAGGTATTTCAGGTGTGACTCAGATAAACTCTATGTTTTAAAACATCTAGATTACAGGATCAGAAGCAAACAAATCAGTTGAACTCTAAGCTCATTCAAAGGGGTAAACATCGCTTAAGAGCAACTTGCTAACACATCAGTTCTGTGTAAAGCATAACACAGATGGTCAGAAGCTGACGAGTGGGAGGCTCTCAGTGAGTTTCAGGCCTGTCCTGCTTTCTGCTCACATAGGATTTTCCGCATCATAGAATGAATCATATCTATGAGGGCATGAAGGCACATATATTTCAGCTGTACAAAAATGAAAGCTCTATGCCACAGTGATGGCATGAGTGGTGGTTGTTCAAGAGCACTATTTCAGAGTCCATGCCTTGAAAATACCTGGCCTAAACTCTAGGCAGCACCTCAACAGGGACTTGCTAAATGACTGAAAGAGCAGAAGACAGTCTAGGGATTTCACCCTACAGGAAATGCTGATACCTGCTGCCACACCTGGGAGGTACTCACACCACAAGCAAAGGTTAGGGATACAGATGAGAGATCATTTCTAATATTATTTTTATCATTCACCTTCTGGATCTTTGAAAGAGAATAGTGAAAGCTGTTATTTGCTCATTCCCTCCCTAAGAAAGAAACTGTATTTCTGGGAGGATCCTTTATTTCAGAGATCTCCAGCCCCTGATTCTTTAGTCTTCCTTTCATGAAGCAATCCTGAATGCCTGGTGATGTTCTCAGCCAACAGAATGGGAGCTTCAGTTGTGAACCACCTCAGGTGACTTGGGTCCTTCCACTTCCACATTCATATAAGGACCATATTCCCAAGTCATACCATGTCATATGAGAAGTTAATTAGCCAATATGTCCTGTAGCCAAGGCCACTTATATGTTGCAACCTTTTAGCTCCAGTCACCCTGTCCCTCACGACAGAGCTACCAATCGATGCCGACAAGATGGAGAATCCCAGGACAATGCAGAGGGCAACACCACACTGGCGGATGCTCTCCAGGCTGTGGACAAAGGATAATATAATGGCTCATCAGATGTCACAGAAGAAGCCCAACTTTCCTACTGTGATTAACACTTAGGGAGAAGGAGAGCCAGGAACAGTGCCAAAAGTGTATAGATTCTCTCCCTCATTCAGTCCCCTCGAGTGTTTTGAAGATGTGGGTTATTGTTCAGAACTAACAGAATGCAGAACAGAGAATGGAATAGAGAAACATGAAGCTAAGGAGCATTTCAGCATCTTCCTATCTCAGTCTACTCTGGAGCATTTCAGCATCTTCCTATCTCAGTCTACTCTGGAGCATTTCAGCATCTTCCTATCTCAGTCTACTCTTCATCATGGAGTCTGACTCTCTGCTAAATGATAAACACACCCAGAGCAGCATCCCGCTGTTGTGGCCCTTTCCTACATTACAACTTACTTGCTGTGCAGCAGAACCCAAGGGAAGGGGCAATTGTAGGGCTACTCTCTTCACTGGTTCATGTCAAAACTCAGGTGCTGGGAATAGCAAATGCTTTCTAAATGACCACATAGCACCATGATTGCACCATGCACGCTCTCAGGCAGGTGTGTAGCTGGAGCTCTGAGAAAACCTTTTGTCAAGTCAAGCACTGCCATTGTCCATTCTGTCTGTCTTGGGGAACAGGGGGGCACAAGCAGCCTTTTAGATACCTGACACAATGAACAGTCTGAGCACACACCATCCACTTGGCTATGCCTTCTTTCTATCACACATTGTTTTATAACAGTCATCAGCTAACCTGTCCCAGCACTGTGGTCAGCTCTCAAGAGATTGCTGGAGGTGGGACTCTGAAAACAGTTCAGGTAAGAAGGCAATCTGCAACCCACCTTTACTGCTTCATTGCTTATTTAAGGACAGAGTCCTCATCAAGATATGTGTTCTCCACTTGGCAAGCCAGAAGTAGCAATAGTACTTTTATCATCAGTTTTTAACTAAATGACTGTTAGCTATATGGAAAAGAATGGAGATGAGGAGAGAATGAGGACAGAAACAATGGACTTAGTAGCAAGGCGTTGACACCTGACACTTAATTCTGTGTCCAAACACACCTGCAACAGCACCACCCATCTCCACCTGCACTTCTTGTGGACTGTAAATTTTTTAAATTATGTATAAGAAATATTTGGGGAGGCATTGCATGTTTGCCATGTGAATGGCATGTTTAGGTTATTAACCTGAATAGTCTTTCTGGAATATGTGCTGTCCATAGGCTATAGGAACTCTTCATTAGGCGTATTTTTAATAAAAAATACAGCTGAACAATATTCTCGCTCATTTTCTACCCAGCCATTACACTTCCCCTTTTAAAGCTATCTGTGCCAGAATCTCTCCTGAAAAATGATGAAAAGAGATCAATATCACTTTTCAGAAACTCGGAGGTTTTTCTATGCTCTTCCCCTAGCATTCTGTCAACTCACATCTTGTCTTCATTCAGCAGGGCCCCTCCGTACGGGTGGCTGTAGAGTGTTATGCCTGTGAACAACAAATTAAGATGTGAGCATCATGCCCTGTCCCGTGGGGAGTCATCTCCAAGTCACTCATGAGCTGTCTCCCGGTTGCTCTGCCCACCCCCAATCCATTATCACTAACAAAGGGTAAATGTGTTCTTGACATTAAACCGGTGTGTGCTGGGCTCCTTGTTCTTCCGGCTTTTGTCAAGCATAACCATCACGTATTCACGTCTGTCACATCACAGACACCATGCTCCTTTGTCATGTGTTCTAAGTATTCCAGGACCCTAAGTGATGTGTCATCACACTTTATGATCAGGAAGGAGACTCAGGCTAAACAACTCTGTACAGAGAGAGCACTAGAGAGAAAACAGACCAAGTCCAGACAGACAGAAACCGAGACCATTTTCTCGAACTAATTTTGTTCTGGGGGCTGGTGGACTTTGCTTCTTCACTTACTTTGTTAGGTTCATGTAAGAGTATATCGCCCAGGGTCCAACATGAAGAAATCACCACCATGTTATCAAATGGTAAGAACTTATCTTAGAAAACTCTTCAGAATATCAATACAGTATGACATCCTTTCCATAATAAACCCCAGTTGATGCTATATCAAAGAACCCAGTACTTTAGCAAACAATTTGTGCTTCATCCTAAAGGCACTGGGAACTGTGAGTCCTTAGATTTTCTTCTTCACACTGGTCATTCTGAATATGCAGAGCCAAATGCGGGGCTACTTGGAGCCCAACACGGTAAGCCTGAAGCCCTCTGCTTCCTTTTATGTTGCTACTGTTGTTTTCTTCTCCTTTGGACTCATTCGTTTTACATTTATCTTGTCACCTGTCTCTGTATTATTGATGAGAGCTCACTAAAATCCCACCAAACCATCATAGGTATAAATCAATATGAATGAATCGATGAGTACAGTAGTGGGCCAGAACCCAAGGAACACAACCCAGAGGGTTCACCCTCGAGTACCTCCACAGCTCTCTACTGCCTGCACCCCTCCCGTTTGCTCCAGCCTGTCAGTTTACTCCACAGTGGGATCAGTCATACAACAAGGCAAGCTCTGGTCCATAACAGAAAGAACAATAGGGGTTATTTGTTCAGAAATTCCCCAGCACAATGCCACCAAACAATTTTTGTGATGCTGAGCTAGTGTCCAGATGCTCTTTCCTAGCACCCACTGTGTGGGTCTGATGCCTGCTGTGTGGTTTTCCCAAACCTGGACTTACACAGCCTTCTTCAACTGAATTGCTAGAGTTGGCTAATTGGCTGTCAGGACTGGTAACACCCACAAGGCTCTCTCCTGTTTGTCTTTCATGGTGTGATGCCCTACCTCCCTTCACCATGCTGCTGGCTTGAAGTGCTGGCTCACTGGCAGGCAGAATTTCACTATGGCCAGCCTCACACTGGCTAGCCTCATACCGACTAGCTCCACCAGGTAGCCACACAAAAATTACGTGACCTCAAACCTTGTTTATGAAGAATGAGATCCTGCCAAGCATGGCAAGTATTCCCAGGGTGCTGCAGACAGTGAAAATATATTTCACTGTTAATGTAATTCTGTTTTCTGCCTGTTTGTGAGAACATTATAAACTAGAGGAAACCCAGGAAAGTGTCATAATCTGAGTAAAGTTCAATTATAAAACTGAAGTAACATTGAAGAATACTGAAATGTCTAAGCCAAACACAACAACCCCTGTCACACACACATACACACACACATACACACACACACACACACACACACACACACACACACACACACACACCTTTGGGGCAAGAGGACATATGCAAATGTCTTTGGGTAGATAAAATATCATCACATGTGAGGGGAAACAGACTTGGTCTATAATGACTTAGAAAGAGAAGTTGGTTCAAGGATACAATTTCCAAGCATGAAACATGACTAGAGGTTGAGAACATGGGTCCTAGTCCAATCTTTGGAGAAAAGACAAGGTTTGACAATGAATTCGGTTACACAAATGGTGATTTTATTCAATCAACTAAACTTCAGTAAAAACTCTAGACACTGAAGCTTATCCACTCTTCTGGTTGCTGAACAGCTGGATAGCCTGCAAGCGATTGGAGGTAACCTGCCTGATTCCATGGGCATCTTCCCTAACCTCACACACAGAATCTCTATTGGCTGGTTCTAGTAAACAATCCAATCTAATAAGGTCATGACAACCCTTAAAACTACTAGCCAGACTGCCACAGTACAGAGACCCCCAGGGTACTTGAAATGCTGCTGGCACCTGGAATAAGTGTGACCTTGTTGAGGAACACACCCTTTGGGCTTATTGGGTATAACTGAAAACAATCATTGGTGGCATGACTTATTTCAACATCTAACCCTATCTCCTTCTTTTCTGGATCAAACTCAAAGTCCTAGTGTTTAATCCTGTTTTATTACATTTTGGCCTCCAGGGTCAACTTTTCCTACCAGAAATTCTAGACATTGGTTTGTGGAATTCCAGGTATCCAGTGGCAGAGCAGGACACCAGCACACCCGGTATATTGACTGGTTTTTATTGTCAACTTGACACGAGGTAGAATTACCTGGGAACAGCAAACCTCAGTTGAGGAATTAATTAGATCAGATTGTCCTGATTAGTAATTGATGTAGGGAGGCCTAGTCCACTGTTTGTGGTACATCCTCAGTGAGGTAGATCTGGACTGACCAAGATAGGTAGCCTAGTATGAGCCCATAAGACAGTCAGAAAGCCAGAAAGCAGCATTCCTCCATAGTTTCTGCTTAAAGTTCCTGCTCAAGATTCCTTCAGCGATGGGTTCTTATCTACAGGTACAAATCAAATAAACCCTTTCCGCTCTCCTCAAGTTGTTTTGTTTATAGTGTTTATCATAGCAACTAGAACTTCCAAATAAATGGATGTTTCTCCTTATATAAGTTCAGTCAGAAGTGTTCCGGGGGCTCTCTGCAACCCATCTCCTCGTGTTGCTTGGGTCTCAACCCTCATATAGCTGAATATGTTCTGCACACACCCAGTCCCCTGCAACCTGCCAGTTTATGACCGGCTAAAACAAAGCCCACAATTAGCCCATGGGTGTCCTCCCTTTAGGATTCCCATCATCCCAGTCACCCAGGCTCAAAAGTAGGTCCCATCCTCTCCTCATTTTTCATTGCCATGTGTTCAAGTTTCCCATTTCTGTCGCTTCCACTCTGCCCCCCCACACACACACACACACGAGTCACAGTGCTCATTTGCATGAGCATCTTGTCTTGGTAGCCTCAAACTCACATCATCTCTAAGCCTGCCTCTCCCCAAGCTCAGCATGCATGCCAGCCCCAACAGGCTAGAGAATACTTTTCTAAAAGAAGAAAGAAAAAAAGCAAGAGAGAGAGGGGGGAGGGAGAGGAAGGGAGAGAGATAGATAGATAGAGAGAGAGAGAGAGAGAGAGAGAGAGAGAGAGAGAGAGAGAGAGAGAAACAGGCAAACAAGCATGCATGAACAGGCAGAGGGGTGAGGGAGAAAAACAGAACACTCATATTCTTCACCTCCACACAGGTTCACTTTATGATAAAGTATAGAATTCTCTTACTGGTTCCATTTGGAAAATGGGATTAGTATCATTTTCCTTGACCCTGATGCATTTTATCTTTGCTTTCAACTTCCTGGTCCAGGCCTCATTGACATCTCATTCCATCTCACTCCTATTCAGAAATTAATTTCATTTTTGAAATCATTATTACATTGTCATGCTTTAGTCAAGCAAAACTGATGAATAAAAAATGTATAAAGACTGCTCCTGTCTTACAGTGGTTTTCCTTATGAATTTTCAACTCCACAGTACTGTAGAAGTCAAATATACTTAGTAGAAATCGTGCTTCAAAATTTAGTTTTAATCTTTTCCTAGCTACAGACATTTGGTACCATTCTCTGGTCATGCTGGGCAGCTGGCACATTGAGCAGTGGGTCCTAGCCACCCACACGATTCATCCTCTAAAACTCTGAATCACAAATTTGTGATCTTTCATCTGTTTTTTTGTTTAATTTAAATTTTCAGTTATAACATTTTTAACTTAGTGTGAGTTTAACAACTCCATAATTAAGTCAAGCTGAATGTATGTTCCAAGTTTACAGTGTCATTTTTAACATACAAAATGATTAGATTACTATTCAGGCTAATTAACCAAACTATCATTTCTTAAACACTGCTGATGAGAATAAAAATTAGTGCAACCACTATGAAAGGTTGTACTTTATACACTATAGAGGATGTACTTCAAAAATTAGAAGTAGAAATACTGTAAGATGTAGCACTCCCAATAAAAGAGCTGATAAGGTCATACCAAAAGAATAAAATCATTACATTGATAAGATCTCTGCACACCATGTTCACTGCAGGATCAGTGGCCAAGATAAATCTGCAACCCAAGTGGCCATGGTCAGATGAATAGATGCAGAAAATGTGTTGTTTGTGGATATAGATACAGGCATTTACATATATATATATATATATATATATATATATATATATATAAAGTCATATATATTCAACCCTTTTTTGTTTTTCATTTTTGTTTGTTTGTTTTGGTTTTTCAAGACAGGGTTTCTTTGTGTAGCCCTGATTGTCCTGGAGCTAGGCTGGCCTTGAACTCACAGAGATCCACCTGCCTCTGCCTCCCAAGTATTGGAATTAAAGACATGAGCCACCATCACCAGGCCAACACTTTTTTAAAGTAAAAGAAATCCTGCTTTTTGTAAAATCACTCCTGAAATGAATGCATAAATAAAATAAGCCAGAAGCAGAAAAATAAGTAGCACATGATCATGCTCAGATGTGGCGTTTTTAAAAGTGAAACACACGAAAGCTGAGTGTGGCAAGGACAGGGTGGGGGAGGTGTTCCTGAAAGGGTACAAGAAGAATTTGTTTTAGGGACAGACATGCAAGCATGGTGACCAGAGATTAAAAAAATGACATATTGATTATCTTTGATGGTATAGATCTTAAGCATTCTTATCACACATCCACACGAAGAAATGAATTAAATGGACAGGACAGCACAAATGAGTAGGAGGGAAAAAATAACAGTCCTCAGATCCTGAATCCTTACATATTTGTGCACAGAGATAAGCAGCTGGTACCCAAACATATACCATCACCACTCCTTATCCATGTGTTACATACCTACAGCTTCAACTAATCATGGATTAAGAAAGGCCAAGAAAAAAAACCTGCATCTGTCTTGAACAGGCATAGACATTTCCCTTTTCATCAGTCCCTAGACAGTGTTGCACAAAAACTATTTGATAGCATTTTCATTTTATTATGTATTTTCAGTCACCTGGAGAGTATGTAAATTGTGTGACAGAATAATTCTAAGTTACAGGCCTATATCGCACCAATGCCATTTGAAATTAAAGATTTGAGCATCTGTGGATTCAAGCATCTATCAAGGTTCCTGAAACTAATCCTGGCAGATAACATAAGCTCTGGTCCTGTGCTCTGTGCTTTGAGTATGTGTGTAAATATATTTTTGAGAGAAGCTCTATCACACCATCATTATGGCCATTTGAGAAGGGACACCTGAAACATGGGTATCTCAGATGCCTTCTAGAGTCCAACAATGAGCTGTGACATGCTGGACTTCCAGCCAAGAACTTCAGATACCACAACCCACTTTCTCACCAGCACACACTCCTGATCTCCAAAAGACAGTATTCATCCAGCAGGAAGGAGACAGTCCAGAGGCCAAGAGATTCTGCTCCACACATTCTGCAGAAAAGCTGTAAATGTTCCCATAGATGGTACAGTAATGAAAATTTAAACTACCGGTGATGGATTCATGTTTGACCAACTTTATAAATATCTATGCTTACCCTAAACCATCAGAGTTTAAAAATGGTTTTCTAATCATGGTATTCTGTTCCCTCATTTCTAAGTTATGAATGTACTGTCCTTCGTTGTGGCATATTTCCTGGATTGGTGTCATTTTTAGAGTTCTAATCTAGAAGGTGAGGGCAATCTGCTCTCCCATCTCACTCATGAAATGATTGACTTCCCCAGTGTGCCTGGCTGAATTCTGGATATTTGCATAATGCATCTTCTTGTTTGGCACTCTGATGATGAAACTCCATGTTAGGAGACCAGTGTAAGACAAGCATTTCTTTGTAAGGCAATTTCTGGAATGATGGATTCTTAGAGGAAATAGGAATGTCAAGAAATGGAATAGCTCTAACATACCAGGTATTTCAGGATTGTCAGAAGGGTTCTGTTTTCCTGAGTACAAAACCTGCTTCTGATTATCAGCAGAGCGCAGGTCTATGATATCTCAACCAAACTCCCCCCAAGGTACAATAGCACTGAAAACTGAGCATGTATATGACCAGCATGATCAACATTAGAGTTCCTAACATGTATAGGCAATCAAACATAGACCATCAAACCCTCACAAGGCAACAGAAGAGCAGCTGATATATATGAACTGAACTCCAGAAGAGCCCCCCACCTTCCAGCCCCAGCAGGTGCCATCTGCCCTGCCCTTCCTCATTTTCATGGGAACATAAACCTCCCTAAGTGCTGCCTACACCTAGACCTTAGAAGTGTAAGTCATTGGAGAGGCCACAGGTCCCTGCTGGGACTGGGACTCTCCCTACCTTCCACAGAATCTCACTGGAATAACTTAGAGACACCACTATTCATTTGATAATGGCTTTAGAAGTCTATAGTTTATATATTTTACAGAGTAAATATTTCAGTGAAATAATATTAAAAAGTTCACATGCTCAATATGACCCTATGGGAGATCTTAATACTCCAGGAAAGTAGGGCCTATATTGTGCTCAGGGCAACAAGAGCCAGATAGATTTGTAATGTCCCTCACAATTCACAAGGAAGAGGATGGGATTATGGGTGTCTTTACCAGGAACACATGAAGACTTATGAGGAGACATTTGTCTCACCTGGTCTAATTACTACACAACATATACATAATCTGTACTGAAGCATCACATGGCACCCCACAAAAAAGCATAATATATTTTCAAGTGGTCCATTTTTTAAAGTAATTAAACTTCAGCTTAATAAACAAAGGCAGGATATCATTTCTTTCTGTCTCACTTTATAGCCATCCCTAGGCATTCACCATAGAACTAAGAAATTCTCTTTAAAAACCAAGACACAGAAAAAGACATTTGGTTTTAAGTTTTAGAATAGAAATCCCTGGCACTGCTGTCAGAATGGTAGTTAAGCCTGGTGCTGGCTACCAGCTTTTACAAGACCACATCCAGCAATAACACATTCTGCCCGTGTTCTAACTTAGATGTGGAAATCAGAGCACTAGGCACTAATTGTGATTCATCAAGGACCAGGCAAAGATTTGATCCTGCTCAGTCTCAGGCCACATAATTCATTCGGAGGTGTTGCTATACCAGCTAGCAGAAGTGGGGTGATTGGACAGATGAGTAGGCCATCCCTGAGGACATCACCTCTCACCACAGAGAAGTCATTGTGATATTCTAGGACATCATCCAGAAGATGATAGAGCAGGATGGGGTTTCTGGCAGCAATGGGGATGGTGGATTAAAATGAACATAAATATATATGCTCAAAACTTCTGTGTTATCTGGCTCTACAAACATCAAGTGAGTTTTTCATTTTTATAGCAACTTGGCTCACCACTGTATTACCATTTTTCAGAATTCTATTTGTTTTTTGTTGCACTTCTACAAGGTTAAACATACTTTAAAATTAAACTAATATTACTTTAAATTGGATGTAAGAGGATTTTATGTGTATTTTGCAAAGGTTTGGAGTTATTTAAATAAACGACGTATGCATACATTTTCTCAAACATAAGAGAGAAATGAATAGGGAATGAACTAGGAAACACAGGGAGATGATGGCTGTCTTCCCAAGGCCTTTAAGCCTGGACCAACAGGGGACACATCCCAACTGCACAGCTCATCTCCCACACCTTCACACACCTTCCCACAAAGTGAAACTTTAGAAAGCAGACCCCAGGAGAGAGAGGGGAGGGTTTATGACCTGTGTCCAGTACAGGAACTACATCACAAGCAGCCATTGCTACAGTGGGGTCTGCTGTGGAGAAAGGGCAGCCAAGGGCCTGCGGATTGCAAGGTGAACTCAGAGAGGGAATGGAGGCAGAAGGAAGCTCTCCTGACTGATCCTGAAATCAAGCAGAATCCATAGCAGACTGAGAGGTGCAACTCCAATTTTCTCAGTCTCCATTTAATCCCTTTTCTGGGAGGCCAAAAACATCTTTTACAGCCTTTGATGTTCTAGTGTGGAAGCTACATTATCGCAAAGAACAATCCCTGTAATTGGGGTATTATTTTCTTTGTATCCTTTATTCAGTATTCTACTTAGGTTACAATGGTACTGTGAGAAAATCTTGGGCTGCTGAGGCTGGTAACGGGGCCAAGGGTCTTAAAGCAAAGGGCCATAGCTGAAGCTTCACAATGGAGAGGATAGGGCTCGCATCTCTTGCCAATATCACTTCAAAGGTTTTCAAAGGTGATGTTCACATGTGCATTTTAAGGACACTTGAATCATTTTTCTTTGATTATTCTTATCATTTATATTCTGGTTTTTCCTTCTTAGAATTGGCCCACAGCAATGTATAAATGTGTAAAATTAGTTTTCTCATTTAGTATTCTCATTATGGTTGCATCTGTTATGGTTTCTAGACTGTATATTTGTCATTTATAAAAATGCACATCTGTGCTTTTGTACCATAGCCATTATGATGGAGAGATACTTTACACATTGTGATTCAAGTCATCATGTTAGGGTTCATTATTTTTATAAATGTATATCTTTGGAAGTATTAAAGCCCAGATGTCTGTAACATCAACATCAAGACTTTACTTAACCTCCATATGTGTGGAAAGTTTGTGTTCTTTTAAAACATTTCTCTTTAAACTGTGGGTCACAACCCATATGAGGTCATATAACTGAATGCAGGATAATAGAAAGTATGGCAACAATAAATAGATTTCTGAACATGCAAATGCAAATAGGCAAAATTTAATTATTTTAGAGTAAAACATAATAAATCTGAGACTTCCATGTTATATTATAAGGGTTCCACTACTTGTTTCTGTGATAAATATCCTGACAAAAATAATTTCAGAGAGAAAGTGTTTATTTTAGCTCACAGTTCAAAGTTTCAACCTATCATTGCAACAAATTTAAATCAGCTAGACACATACTATCTAAGGTCGAGACCAGAGAGCAATGAATTAATAAGAACAAGCTGGGACTCCATTTACTTGAACATGTACAGTTCAGGGTCTCCTACCTAAGGAATAGTGCCACCCATGGTGGGGAGATCTTCCTAACTTAATTAACATAATAAAGGTAATCCCCCACGGACATGCTCACAAGCCAACTTCATTTAGACAATCTTTGAGGTTCTCTTTATGAGTGGTTCTAGATCATGGCCAGGTGACAATTACAACTAACTCTCACAGGTTTTACATACAGCTTGCACCCTTTGTACTGTGCATGCCCCCACATAACACTCCAAAAAAGGCTGCCCCAAATGCCTTGGCTCATATTTGTAAATAATGAATTACAGTGCTTTTACTAGACATAGAAAATTTTATTTCTTATGGAAATATGAATATTTATTATGGAAAAACAAAGGCTTTTAATCCTTTCTTACTATCATTCCTCATCGTATAAGTATTAAACCAGTGTACATTCAGGTTGTACTATGGCAGAATGTTTGATTTTAAAATTGGTTGTTTGAGAGTTTCTGATGACTATCATGAGAAAATGTGAAATGAATTTTGGCTTGGAATTAGGACAGGATCTCTAACAATTTCTGAAATGACTCTCAACATTCTTCCGTCATTTGGTTCTTCATAGTAATATGAAGTGTTACTCTCAATGTTGACCATTATAAAATCAAAATATTGATCAACTATAGAATGTGTTGAAGACGTTATCTGCCCTGCCATATCATATGTTTATCCAAGATTTAAATCTTTAGGTTAAAAGTGATAGCACATAGATCCCATTAGCATGTAAACTCCTTTCATGTTTAATAAATTGTAAATGTATAACAAAGAACTGTTTTAAAATAGGTTTTGTAATTTGTTATAAAATTCATTATAGCAGATGTTTGATTCTTATATCTACTTTGTGTATTTAAGTAACAAGGGTCATGTAAAAATTTCTCAGGCAATAAAGGTTGAAGAAACCCTTCTTTGAGTCTTCAGGAGTGACCAGTAAAATAGAAGGGCAGCTAAAAGCATAACATGATCAGACACTACTAAGAGTAAATACAGAAAGAAGTGCAGAGTGCTTCTACCAAGTGGCATTTTGATGGCTTTCACCCTCTCTTCCCACTCTTAACGTCTCTGGGGAGGAAATGTTATAGATATTCTTCTCAATATTAGAACTGAGAAATTTAACACTAAGCATTGGAAGTAACCATGAAAAGTTCTTGAATTTAAAAGTAAGATACAAATATACCACATATACACACTCACCCACAAACATAAAGAAGCAAACAAAACGTAGGGTAAAAATTATATTAAATTCCAATCCAAAACCAATCAGGTGAAATTACTTTTCTCATTTTAGGAATTTCTCATGATACACCCATTATTACTGAATTCTGTTTTGTGTTGCATGTCTTCAGTTTCATGGGTCACTTTTGACATTACAACAAAATTTTTGCTACATGTAAATGTGTATAATCCATATCTGTGCTGGAATCAATGCTCATCCAAGTTTTCTTTCTTCTATAGTAGTGGTTCTCAACCCAACACCTTGGGGGTTAAATGACCTTTTCACAGGAGTCACCTAAAACCACTGGAAAACACAGATATTTACATTATGATTCATAACAGTAGCAAAATTACAGTTATGAAGTAGCAATGAAAATAATTTTATGGTTGGGGGTCACCACAACATGAGGAACTGTATTAAAGGGTCGCAGCAATAGGAAGGTTGTGAACCACTGTTCTGTGGATCCATTGTTTCTGTGATCTTTCTTTTGCTAACAGCTCAAATAGCTACCTATGCTAACAATACATCTACAATATAATTTTTGAGCCACTTTCTATAGGAGGATGTACCCATGGCCTGTTTATATTATGGGTAACAGCATCTCTTGATACAGAATTTGACATGAATCTCTCTCTCCCTCTCCCTCTCCCTCTCCCTCTCTCCATATTCCATAAGCAATATTCTACTGTGTACTCTCTTTTGAGATTGTAGACAAAAACTGAGGGCCCAACTCTAGGTCCTTTAAGATGGAGACGTCTTATCCCTTCTGGGTCCTCCCTTGCATAACCCCAATTGCACAGACATAACACAACAAACACCCACAGTGGGAAATCTCCAAGGTCCTAAGCAGGTGGTGGCCTCCAGGAGACCAGAAGACTTGAACACAAGGTAGTGAATCCCCTGAATGTACTCATCACTTCTGTGTACCTAGACAAGCCCCGACAGAAGCCTCCAAATGAGCTGTCAAGTGACAGGCATGACAGAGAACACAGGAGGAGTGGCCTGACTGAAGGAGACCTTTTCAAAGACACCGGCCATTCAGCCAACCACTAGCAAAAGGATCCTCATCTAATAAAACTTATCCTACACATCTTACTTGACAAAGACAGGTATAATGGTGACCCCACCTGGCTTAGAGATGGGCTGAGTCTCTACCCTAGCAGTGTCATCAAATCATAACCCTTTACTACCAAGAAGAAGATAACGAAGGATTAAGACACCATATTTACCTGGTAGCATTCAGACTGAACATGGCACTACGGGTACAAAGAACTCACCATCTCCAGTATCAACCATGCCCTGCAGGAGACTGACCATCCCCTAAACTGGCTGTGACTAAAATGAAGGTCACGCCGGGCGGTGGTGGCGCACGCCTTTAATCCCAGCACTCAGGAGGCAGAGGCAGGCGGATCTCTGTGAGTTCGAGGCCAGCCTGGTCTCCAAAGCGAGTTCCAGGAAAGGCGCAAAGCTACACAGAGAAACCCTGTCTCGAAAAACCAAAAAAAAAAAAAAAAAAAAAGAAGGTCACATCTGCAGGCACCAGTTCCCAGCACCCAGTAGCCACATCTGCTCAGGATCTTTCCACAGAGTCTCCTGATCTCAGGCCTTCTCTCCGATGGTGAACTGGATGAGGAAAGTTATTCCTAGAGACTATACCTTATTCCATCACAAGCAACAAAGGAGATGTGGTCATGTTTCTACTCATTGTTCCCTGGTTTATTTCATATCTGCCTCATTGCCTAGCATCCCATGTGTATAGACCCATCTCTTTCTTTCCAGAAGAACCTAGGGTCCTTTTAAGGTGTAATTCATCAAGAGAATTCAGAAAGAAAGGCACAGAAAGAAAAAAATCATATGGAATCATAATAAACCCCAAATAACCAAAGCAATCTTGAACAGAAAGACTAAAGCTAAAGGGATCATATCACTTGACTTCAAAATACTTAAAAACTATGATAATATATCCTTTATATTATAGAGCTATCATTAAAAATAAACACAGACAAATGGAACAGAGCAGAAAGCCCAGGTATAAAGTAACCTATCTGTAGCCAACTGGATTTTTGTTATTGTTTTTGTTTTTGCTTTTTTGTTTTGTTTTGTTTTTATTCAAAGATGCCAAGAACAAACTGTGGGAGCTGGTGAGCTGGCTCAGTGGGGAAATGAATTTGCCACCAAGCCAGTGATCTGAGCTTGATTACCAGGACCCACACAGTAGAAAGAGAGAAGTGACTCCTGCAAGCTGTCCTCTGACCTCCATATCTACATCATGGCATGTGTACCCATATTTAAAAAAACTCCCACAATAAACAGACTAAAAATAAATAATATAATAAAGTAATAACAGAAAAAGAATACACTCAGGGGAGAAGGCAATCTCTTTATTAAATAGAGCTATAGAAACGGGGTATCCATATGCAAAGAAAAGAAACAAAACTATTTCTCACTATAAACAAAGATCAATTCAAAATCAATTAAAAAAACACAAGACCTAAATCCATGCAAGTATTGCAGGATAAATGGGGAAAGGGATGCTTCTCAACATTGCACTGGACATGAATTTTTTAGATAAGATCCAAAACACACAGAAAACAAGCAAAACTAGACAGACAGGATGGCATCAAATGAAAACACGTCTACACAGAAAAAAAAAGATCATCAACTGAGTGAAGACCTGACCTACAGAATGGGAAAAATATTTCAAAGCATACATTTGATACACGGTACATATCAAGAAGGCACCAGTACTTCAACAGAAAAAAGGAATTAGTTACACTGGTTTAAGATTCAATATGTTTAAAGAAAACATATGAATTACCAATAGCATATGAAATAAAAATAATCTGTGATGCCAGAAATCACGGGGAATGGCAAATGAAAACCACGGGGAGATAAGGCCTGACTCCAGGTAGCAGGACTCTGGGGCTATGTCAAAAAGATAAAAGATAAGCTTAAACAAGAATGTAGAGAAAAGGGACCAACACACTGCTGGTGAAGTGTAAGTTAAGGCAACCATTTTGGAAAGCAACATGAGTGCTCCTGAAAAATGTAAAAGTAGAGCCATCCTGTGACCCCTCAATCCTTCTTCTGCTGTCTGTCAAAGGAGTATCCGTGCTTTTATGTCCACTGTGGCCCTACTCACAATAGACAAGACAAGGAGTCAACCCAGGTGTCCATCAACTGACAAACAGACAAAGAAAATGTGCTATTTTTACACCAACGGCTATTATTCAGACATAAAAAGATGAAATCCTGTCAGTAGCAACATGAATGAATGTGTAGAATATTATGGTAAGTGAACTAAGTATAGGCACAGAACGAGATGCTACACAACATCAGGTCCTGAAGCTACAAACATAAACAGAGAATGACAAGCCACGGTCCTCACTGCTTCAGTGCCTAGCATAATGTCTGCAGGTGTTTGTGATACTATGTGAGTGCCTGCTGATATGGATTTTAGAAGCTACCACCTGTGGGGGACAAGAGAGGAGCCATTAACTCATTCTGATTGGTGGGAGGCTCTCAGTGGAGCCACATCACATGTAAGCTGGACTTGAGGTACTGAGCAGAAATGCACAACTTTCTCTTATGGTGCTGGACAGTGAGGGAAGAAACCAAGTTGAGGATCCTCAGAGGCAGTAATTCACTGAGCATAAAAGCCCTGTGATGCCAAGCCATGTGAGAAGGCAGGAAAAGGATGAACTGAGATCTCAGGTGGGCAGCAGCAAATGTACTGCTATTTAGATGCATGGGCTTTATCCTGAACACATTTAAGAGGCACTGGAAGTTCTAAGTATTGAGCAAGAAGGACAATTTCAACATTTTAGAAACACTTTTCCCAACAATATGTCAGCATCTTGATTGCACTTTGATTGTTGGATCAATACAAATGGAATTCTGAGAAAAAGAAATGATTTCAGAAAAGAGGATCCAGGAGACAAAAGCACTTAGACACAGGGTACATGGTAGAAGAGCTATGTGGGGTGACCCGAGGAGGGCACAAGGCCTGAAGACTTGCCTTGATTTTCTTCCTTCATTACTTGACCTAAGTGTAGGATAAATGCCTCGGCATCACTAGAAGAACCTAAAAGTGGGTGAGCAGCAACCTATGAATATTTAAATAGAGATGAATTTTCATGCAAATAGGACTGTGATTTGATGTGCACATGTGAGACCCACTGTGGCTGTTGCTGAACCTTTAGCTGGGGCAGAACTTACAATAGGCAGAGTGCTGAGCAGGCCAGAGATAGCCTGCAGATCATCCCCTGACATTGTGACACATGTCTATAATCTCAGCCCTTGGAAGATGTAGGCAGAGAGATTAGGAGTTTGAGGCTATCACCAAATACATAGTGGATTGGGAGACCAACCTGGACTGCATAAGACCTTATTCAAAATAAAAATAAATAAGACAAAAAGAATT